>NW_015150454.1:1183731-1312316 GCF_000732505.1 Cyprinodon variegatus | reverse complement strand
TATATATATATATATATATATATATATATACATATATAAAATAACAAAGAGTACTAAAAGTGGCATAATTTCTGCAATGGCTACTACTCTGTATGATTTAAATGCTGTTGAGAAATACCTAAAGAAAACATTTCTAAAGCTGTATGTGAAAATGTCCTGCATGTTAAAGTATGTAAAGGAAGCCTTCCTTCATATTAAAGATTCAAAATATCATAAATGCATAGCTCCTTTTACATCTATTGGAGCCTCTGAACAAGACATAAAAACACATTAAATTAATTCAGATTTCTTTGCAGCAGTATAATCTCACAATGAAAAATGGAAAGAGAATCAGCTCTTTGAATTGTTTAAGCTCAGTGAAGGAAGAGCTTATTCATAAACAGTATGTTTATGTACATAATAAATGTACTCATAGTTCTTTTAAAAGTGGAGGCACTTATATCTTAGGACTTCCTGTTTTCCTGTAATAGAAATATGATCTTAAACAGTGACCTATTTCTTTAAGCCACTCTCAAACCAGGAAAACTAAGAGTATATGCTAGGCTATTTCATTTAGGCAAATTTGCGTTTATCATTATATGCCAGGAAATTAAAATAGTTCAAACTTAGCTATATCTATCACCAGAGTAATGAATAAAAAGTTTAAATTATCTGCAGCTTGAGCAAATGAGCCTGAATTATGACACAATTTCATGGTTCCTAAACGGTTTGAAGAGGTCTGGAAATATTAAGACTTCAATAAAGTTATTTCCTAAATATAAATTTAAAGAAGGGAAATAATTAATTTATTCTTTCCATTGTGCAAAAGTTGTAACTATCAAACCATACGAGTTTATACTGCCTTCACACACAATGAAGGTGACAGTGATTGAGACTTTAAAAAAAATCAATAGCAGTGTCAGAAAACTGCAGCAGCTTTTTTTGATGTGAGATTATGCTACTACTACTGCTGCTCTTATTCTGTTTGTCTACACAAAGGGATTTGTTGAAGGTACGCTTCATAAAAAAAAGTTAGATAATTGCAGCCATTTAGTAGATTTTTTTCCCTCATGTTTTAATTTAGGATTTTTACAAGAGGATATTCCTCTAATATAACTAAAATACCTAAAGTAAAGGTGAACTAAGAGTCATACATTTATGAATTCTTAGATATATGTGGTATATGTCTGTTCGGATTAGCCCTCAGTTTGACTTTTTGTAATTCAGCCTTTTCCTTTGTCTCTCAGTGAATGACTCAAACGTTCAGTTCCTGGACCAGGATGATGATGACGACCCAGACACAGAGCTCTACCTGACTCAGCCCTTTGCCTGCGGAACCGCCTTTGCAATCAGTGTACTCGACTCCCTAATGAGTGCGGTAAGCTTTTAAACACTGCTAAACCTCTGGGATAAAATATGTCAGGGTTTTCTACTGCCTATTGTGCCATGCCGGATCTTGTACTGTCTGTAACAGCAATTTCAAAGTAAAATTAATAAAAAAATAAATAAATAAAATGAAGATAAATTGCTGAACATGAGAGACACTACTGTTAGAGTAAAAAGCTGCCAATACATTGCATTTCTAGCGTCTGGGAGATTTGGTGAATTGATCCTGCTGCCAGCTTTTTGGGGTCTAAAACAACATTTGCAATATAGATATCATGAACTTTATTAAGGATTCTTATAACTGGGATGACACCAGCTATAATAGACTTACAAACCCTCTTCCATCATCTTCACAACAGAATCACATCACCATGGATGAAATTAAAAAGGTGATGGGAGAAAATCTTTTGTAAATTCTTTCCTCTGCATCTCATGACCACCTATAATTCTTTCCCTCCCCATTCACTGGTGTGATGACTTAATTCCTGCAGTCCTTTGGCTGAATGAGAGGTTAGAAGGCCGAGTGGTGCTGAGCTGTGCGGGGAGTAAAACAGGCGTCAGCTTTAGTCTGAAAGTGGTCAGAGGTGAAGCCGGCTAATGGACACTGCTCATCCATCATGAAGCTCTGCAGGCCTGTCAGGGGCCCAGAGAGAGGTGCTGCCACTCTGGCCTCGCTGCCGAGTGACATCGGCTGTCTTAGCACAAGGAAAAAGCTGGGCACGAACAGCTTGAAGGACAAGTGAACCAGACACCTAGAGAGCGCAGTCAAACTGGTGTCCCTAAGGAGAACAGAGATATTGTTCAGTGTGTAGAACAGCATTCACAGAAGAACAGTGATAGTTTAAGTACTTCTGCTTTATTTTGTAAAAACTCTGTGAAACCAGATGGGTGTTTGTATTCGATGTGAAAAGAAAAAAATAGATATTGATCAGTTTTGTAGACATAGGATGAATAAATTAGAATTGTAATGTAGTAGAAAAAGTGTAGAAAGTTTTAGTTTTCTTTATTTAAAAAAATATGTGGCATGCATATTCATTCAGCCGCTGGTTTTAGTCTGACACAGCTAAATCAAATTCACTGTAAACAACTGGCTTTGAGGTAGGAGTTGGAAGAGGGAAGCTCGCTGTGAATGAACCCAAGTTCTGTTTGCCAGAGGCAATCCAGGGGAACTATTAAAGGCATAGAAGAAGGTGGTTTGTTTTGTTCCTCTCCTCTTTACAGGTATTTTTGCACATAGAATGTTGGTTCTTCACAATACCGGTAATGGAATATATTGACATTTGTGATGGTCAGATAAGAATCCCTGTTGTGGGAAAATGAGTAAAAAAAGCTTTGTAACATTTTTTATGATCTTTTCTATTAAGACTACCACACGTTGTTTTAATGTGCAAAGAACAAAATTCCCTGCGTGTACGAACTTGCAATTGAGTGAGCACACTTGTGGGCTTTTCTGGTTTCAACAATGAGCCCACACAAAATAACAAGCCACTCTTCCACTGTGGAACACACATTTATAGCCATTTAATCATTTTCACCTCTAAAAACAAATGGTTACCCATCATTATTTTCATTCAGATTTGCATCATCAAATATGTATCTGGACTAAATTCTGTTGCAATGACTTATCAGGAGGAACGTAGCCTGCAAAGTCAATGAGTTGATGCAATCAGATGGTTCCCCTCAGATAAAGCACTTTTAAGAAATTTGACTGTATGATCTGATTTAAATGTCTCTGGTAGAGTGCCTCAAGTTGCGTTTTGAATTGGCACTATATAAACTGAAATGACTGATATTGAATAAACAATGTCATGATTAACAAAAATGTAAAAGTGTGTGTAATGAAAATTGTGAAAGGATGGAAATCTATCCATATTGCCTGCACATAAACATAAAGAGAGATGGGGCTGTTACTCCCTTGGAGCAAACCTGTAATCCATCTT
Organism: Cyprinodon variegatus; assembly: GCF_000732505.1. Taxonomy (NCBI): domain Eukaryota; kingdom Metazoa; phylum Chordata; class Actinopteri; order Cyprinodontiformes; family Cyprinodontidae; genus Cyprinodon; species Cyprinodon variegatus. The sequence goes on along the minus strand of NW_015150454.1, from coordinate 1,309,011 downwards.
GTGTGAGTTATTGAGAAGGAGAAGATGGGATAGGAGCTGGGCTTGAATGAGTTTTGGAATATTATGGTATATGATAGAGGTGTCCAATGCCTGTCCTGCAGATTAGATCTGTCATTTTTTCAACACAACTGATTTCAACTTTTGACGGTATTAAAGGGATTTTAGAATTGCTATGATCTGAATCAGGTTTGTTAAAGCAGGGAAACTTAGAAAGGAAACAAACAAAAAAGCCCCCAAAGAACACGGAGAACACTGGAGAACACCATTATCCAGATCATTGTTACAGAACAGGGCTAGTCTCTTCCTGGATCCTGTTCTTTTCACACTGTTCTTCCTAGAAGTAACAACAGCAAGAAAAGCAAACTTTTCTAAGCTTATCTAAATATGGAGCGACAGCTAGCCATAGGTAAAGCCGTAAAGCTTTACCTATGGCTATATTGACGATTTATACCAGCGTATGTCTGACGTAAGAAAATTCTGCCAGAAATGCTGACATTTCTTGGATAAGTTATGGGTCAGTTTTGTATAAGTTATGAGCACGCTGAGGTACGCTGAAACACGCTGGCACACATCAACATATGGCAAATATGTCGAGAAATTTTGAGCATTCTCAAAAATTTCCCGAGGTATGCCAGCGTATGCTCATACGTTGGGCAATAGTTACAGGTTATCTGATCGTTGACATGCGTTAAGTGTAAGTTACTCATGAGTCTAGGTGTCTAGCTTATCCAAAACCTATGAGTAACTTGTGCATAACTTCTAACTATCTTTTTATTATGTTATCTACTGTATAATGGTGTATTAGCGGCGTTTTGGTATAAAAGAGTTCACAGGAGGAAACCGTCAGTTCTCCTCTAGACTTCATCATCATAGGGTGAGCGCGACTACGACCAACAAACATCCCAGCAGACATGACGCTGAATCTGCTGTGACTGCAAACCTAATTTCTTTATTTTTATTTATTTATTTATTTTTTTGGCAGGTATAAACAGCAGCTAGTTTAATACGGCAATCTTTTTACGCAGACTGGGGGCCTCCGGGGGTATCACTGTTCCCTCAGGAGCACCGATGCGGCTGAGGGGAGCAGCTATTACTGATGCTATGCCCAAAATTGAAAAAACACATAGAAAGTTCAGCATATGCCAGCATTTTAGGAGATTCTGGGACGTCCGGCATACGCTGTCTAAATCTGGATTTATTCTGAGTTAATATCAGCACCTTCTGGCATCTCTTTCTGGTATTTTCCTTAATCATACAGTGTTTAAAGTGTTTAAATTCATACTCAATGCAGAGGAAAGAAGAGTTAAGTATTTTCTGACAATTATTAAGTCCATACATTTCTGACAAAGGCAGAGAGATAAGCAAAAGGAATGATCAACTTGTTGATATCAAAAATGACTCTTAACATTTGCTTTTGTATGATTCAAAGATATATTTGTCAATTATTTCAAATAAAATATGTTGGAAAAAAAAGTTAATTTGATTTTATTGCTCAGCTTTTGATGTCCATAGAATTTGTAGCCCAGGTAACACTTGAGTAAAGTGCGATATCGGTGCAACGTGCAATAGCCGTTTGATTTGCTGATTTAGAAGTGATGTTGTTGATGAAGCAAAGTATGAAATATGTTCTCTCAATTTAATGCATTCACTGACTGAAAAGAAAATGCAAACTGATTTTAGAAAACACTGTGTGACAGTGGTTTAATGAGATTCAGGAATGAATACTTTGCACTTGGCTATCTACTGCATTTTATATGCAAGGCATTCTTATTTGACACTGACCTTTTGGGCTATTCTATGACCTCCAATTCTCCCAGTGGGACTTTCAACTTCTGTGAACCTTCTTGCTCCACTTTATGATGTGTAGGGTCCTATATAGGTGCTTAGTTTATGTTTTTTCTTAAACCAGCTCTATGAAGAGTACACTAAAAGAAACAGAAGCTAATTATTTTTTTTATGTGATAGACATAATTTGAGAATAACACATATTTAAGTTTTCATTCAAACAAAGACGGGTGAAAAATACTGTTCCCTAACCACATTAGCTCATTTTTTTTTTTTTCAGATCTTTACTATTAGACATGGTGAAGGTCAAAATAACTAGCTGTTTCTTACCCTTCTTCTGATTTAACACCTCATCTGGTAACTGGGGGAGTCTTTCTTTCTAACCGAAATCCCATCTGTGTTCTCTCCAGACATACTTCAACGATAACATTCTCACACTAATCCGGACACTAGTCACTGGAGGAGCCACGCCAGAGCTCGAGGGCCTGCTAGCTGAGGAAAACGCTCTCAGAGGAGGCTACAGCACGCCACAGACGCTTGCCAACAGAGACAGGTGTCGCGTTGCCCAGCTGGCCCTGTATGATGGCCCGTTTGCTGACTTAGGGGTAAGCAAACGCTTTGAGTGGAAATGACAACATTTTGGCATTACCTGGCAGCACACATCTGGCTGCCTCTGCTGTTCATCACAATCCTTAATCCTATGTGAACAAAAGTAATCACAAAAAAACAGGCCTCAGTAGGCGGCGAACACTTCAAAAGGGACAAGAGTCCTATAAAGGAAACATTGCTTCCAACTAGTTTTATCAGGTTTTATTGTTACTCAGAGCTGCTTTTTTTTTTATACAATAAATTATGTCACAATGCTGATTGCTTCAGTCTCCAGAGGTAAAAGTTGGCATTAACTTTGAATCTGAAGAAGATAAGCATAAAATATCTTTGCTGACATGGAAAGACTTCCTGAGCTAACACCCTTTTATTTTGTTTATCAGGATGGTGGCTGCTATGGCGACCTGTTCTGTAAAGCCCTGAAAACCTACAACATGCTGTGTTTTGGGATCTACAGACTAAGAGATGCTCACCTCGGTACACCAAGTCAGTGCACAAAACGGTAAAGTATCCGAATTTTATGATTGCAAAAAACCACAATCTTTCAGATTAAAATGATTTGAGTATCAGTCTTGACAATGTTTGTCTTTTGGGCAGATATGTGATCACAAACCCCCCATACGAGTTTGAACTGGTGCCCTCAGACCTGATCTTCTGCCTAATGCAGTTTGACCACAACGCCGGCCAGTCAAGGACAAGCTTATCCCACTCTTCCCACTCCTCCCATTCCTCCAGCAAAAAGAGTTCCTCGGTACACTCTGTGCCCCCCTCCAACAGGCAGAACCGCAGCAGTAAGAGCAGAGAGGCACGTGAAAAACAGAAGTAGGTGCACTTATTGTACATGCTGTGTGTGGTGTCACTCTGCATGTTAAGTGATCTATATGTGAGCTGTGTTTTTTAGGTGTGTGTATTTGTGTGCAGGCTGTGATGACAGATGTGATGTAATGTCTGGTTTGTGCTGTTTTTTTTTTTTTTTGTTCACAATCATCTGCATGCAGTTTTCACTCAGATCACTGACGATCATAACAGAATACCACCTAATCAATAACTGCCAGAAAACAATTCGACTTCTATTGTATTGATTCTTGGCCCAGTATACAATTTGCCTTCCTGCTTGGATGACACTGTTGTTGGAGACCAGCTTACAGTGAAAAAGTAGCAATGATATATAATATGTTGTTTGGTCTACCTGTGTAATTTGTTGTATTTGTGGTGTTTGTAAAGTTTGTTTGGTAATTATTTGTGCTCATGATCAGTGCCTAGATCATGGATATTTTGTATTGTGATGTTTGGTATATCGAGTTGAAAGAAACTATGGCTTTTGGAAATGCTTCCATCATAAGATCATCCACTTTTAGCAGTGTTGATATTTTCTCACTCATGGTGCATCTGTAGTGCTTTTTTTTGCATGTCCTTGTTGATCAGGCTTTTAGTTCCTGTTCTGTTTATTATTTGGTTAAAATATTAATATATAAGTATAGTAAAAGATTCTAACTTGTGTTACAGCACCTTCCACTTTTATCGACACACCTGGGAAAACATAAATTAACCCTTTTATTGGAGTAGCATAATCCCACTGAACAACTAATATTACTTGAATATGTTTTATTCATTCCACATTAAGGTATGTGTCTTAAAAACTGTTGCCAAAACTTTTAACAGCCTAAACAATTCCTTTAAAATGAATATAACTTGTACTTTGCACTTCACTTTTTAGATTTAATCAGTGTCCAGAAATCTTTGTTAATAGTATAAGAACTCCTTAGTGTTCCTTGAACATAAACATGAAGTAACACAGAAATCTATTTTTCTTAGCCACAAAACAGGCTTAGATCAGAGGCAAACTGGACTTTTGCTCAGTTTTTCTGTAGACATTTTGACACCTATTCCAGAGTCAATGATTTCGACTTGCACAAGAGCAATCTGTTGAATCTGCCAAAAAGCAACATGGAGGTCTCTCCTCCGAAGCACATTCCGAGACAAGTACAAATCAAAGATCCACCTTTCATTCTCCTGGGTTTTTGAAGTCTTCTAGATGAAAATGTAGATGGTTGGAAGCAAAAACCACATTCCTCCGAACCCTAATCCTCCACATAGTCAGCCATCCCCCCAGATGTTAATTCTCAGTTATCTCGGGGGAGGACCAAGAATTTACATCAGGAACGATGACTTCTTGGTCATCCTCTTTGAAGACTAAGAATTTACACAGGAATATTTTGTTTAACTAATTCAAATTGGGAAGGACGAGAGAACATGGGATTAAGGCAAGAACATTTAAGGCAAGTTTAGTTATATAATACTGTAGAATGAAGTAGTAAGACAAGTCAAAGTGTTGTATATCATAAGAAAAAGTACATTGCAAGATAATAAAATAGAATACAAGAATGACCAATTATAAATAAAAGGGAATTGGATTAGAAACTTGAACTAATTACTTTTAGATTGCATAGTCAATTGTCACTCTAAACAAATGGAACTCTAATCTCAACTTAAAGCAACTTAAGAAAAGTTTAGCATCTTTTCTTTAGCAATGGATGATCTTTTGCATTGATTTCTTCTATGCACTTAACCGGTGCTTGAATGGGTTCTTAGTGACCTGGTGACCTCATGATGTGTAGCTGTGTGTTATATGCATGGCTATGAACTTAGACTATGTTCTTGGTTATTAGGAACTGAGTTAGGGGAGCATGTAGATATTGAATTAAAGGGGCTCTAAGATGGACCCTTTTGGAACACCACATGATTTTGGTGATCTCTAATGTAAAGTTATCTAGCGACACAGAAAAGGCCCTGTCTGGTTGGATTCAAACCAGTCAGGTTGTGTAGCAGAAATGCCAACCCATTTTTCCGGGCCCATAAACTGGAGCAATCAACAATGTTGAATGTTGCATTAAGGTTCAATAATACCAGCACTGTGGTTCTTTAACGGTCTGCATTTATGTGGATGTCATTGAACACTTTGAAAAGGGCAGGGTTTGTACTGCGGGATTAAAGTAAGGAATAGTTTTGGACCTTGACTTTGGTGAACCCATTAAAAAAATTTTTTTTTTTAAATGTATGTAAATGCCAGATATTTATATGCTCCGTATTAAATAGCTGCCTAACATTAAATCGGAGTAAAATATTTCTGTATGTGTTACCAAGATTATTTCTATTTTCTAAATTCTAGATGAATTAAAATAACATAGTCAGATATATTCTAATGGATTTCCATGAAATTAAAGTGTATTCTTTGATTTTTGATTTGATTTTTTTTTTCCTTTTGCAAAAATTTTGGCTTAGATCCGATGTTTTTAAGCTCCCTAAAATTATTTTACTAAACACACTGATGTTACTGTGTCTGCTTTGTTGACTGCACTGCTTATACCTTCTCAGTTGTGCCAAAATAAATTCTCTATAGGACTAAGATAAAAGCTTTGCGTCTTATAAACATTGAAACAGAACATTCCTCAGCCAGTTTTTAAGTTACTAATTGTAAGTAATTTTATGGTATTCTCAGTTCTTTGTTCTCATAATAAAAAATATATATTTTTGATGTCCCTCTGCAGCAAAACATCCACACAACAGGGTGTTAACAGCTAAGCTGGGAGGGTGTTCTAAGATTTGCAAGATTCCTCGCTTTCTGTCAAACAAAAAGGTCACTATAAAAAGTCATGATAGCATAATCTGTGTTCCATTATATTTAATCTGTGCTCCAAGTATATTTAAATGTCTACATTTAAAGAGACTAGTTAAATATTTTGGTATTTAGCTAAATTAAATAATTTTGGAAATCCTAACTGACAGAAACCAATAAAAGTTTAGTCTGATTTATAATAGAGTGAGTCAGACGCAAAGAGGGAATTTGTTAAAATAGTCTTTTATGTATTAAGTGTAAATATCTAGTTTCCATTGATTATTAAATACTTTTAAAATTTGTATTGAAGCTTGTAGATAACCATACAGTAACTATAAAACCTTGGTGTCTGAAATTGAATAATATATTGAAAAAGTGTTGATTAACTAAACAAGAGTAAGGCAGCCAACATGGCTGTTCAATGTTATGGCAGAGTGATGGCCTTTGATTAACGCTATGCTACTCCAATCAAAGATTAACCTATTTTAAGATATGCCAGCTGATAACTGTGAAGGGTGCTGTATTTTCTTTTTGGCATTTTCTCTTCCATAAAAAAAATATTTTAAGTAATGGAACTGAGTTAATTTCAAAACAGAGACACATAATAAAAGCATGCAGACTTGTTTTGATTAAACTCAGGATTGACCAATGTGCAGATAAAGAGTTCTCAATACATCTGGAAATTAAGATGTATTAAACTGCCCAAATATAGAAGTGACAACATGCAAGTTTTAGAGTGGCTAGTCTTTTTGTCGGTTGTGTATTTGCTGCAAATATTACTTACTTACATTAGATTACTTACCTCTTTTTCTGAAGTGCAACAAGGATGAATAGAATGAGCCAAGGTATGCAAGTTAACAATTCTGCATGACTTAGCAACTTTTACCTGGGGGTTTTTGCTTCATAACTATTTCCCCTGTGGATAGTTATGACAAGGGGAGTTTGTTTATTTATCATGTTCTTCAGATGTTGAGCAAACCATGCCTCAGTTTAAGATTTGCTTTCATGTGGAAAGCAAAATGTCTGTTGCTGCTCCTGGCTCCTACCTGCCATAATCAGGCCCATTTCCACATCGCATGAGGCTGAGACAATACCCTCCCCCCACTTTTCTTTGTGCATTTCTCTTATTTGATTATCTAAGTATTATTTTTCTCTGAAATGCATTATTTCTTTACATTATTTTCCATGCCCCTCTTTTATGATTTGTTTGAACTTGGGATGATTTGCATTGTGCGAAAGGTCCGTATGTCTGTGCATCTTCCCTCTTGTTTGAATGCTATCAGACGACCTGTACAGTAGCAGGCTTTAAGATGTCACACCTGTTCCCTAGCAGTGCACTTCAGCACTGTATTTTTACTATCAGCTGCTTAAAACACAGTGTTGTAACAAGATTTCAGCTGTGCAAACCCACATGTTAACTCACATGTAGGTCAGACCCATTCAAATCCCCCCTCCACCCCCCCGATGCAGTCAATTTACTCACCGTTTTACAGAAAATTAAAGAAAGTGTGTCCAGCCCTTTGCCATCGGTCACACGGGGAAAGTGGGAGGTGTGACCAATTTAAAGTTTATATTAAAGAGGTGGATATGAGCCTGTAAGTTCCCTCCTTGTAACTCTGTGCACCTGATATGCTGGTTAGAGGCAACATCAGTAAGTTCACCGTATCAACAGCAGACCATGGAGAGAGATGGCAGACATCTTGCCTCACCTTAGGCACAATTCTACACATCAAATGTCTGTTCTCTAACACACACCCCTGCAGCTTTAAGACTGCTGATGCGCACACACAGAAGTGTAAGAGTCAGAGCAAGAGTCAGAGTACAGGCACATAGTTTGCTCCACTTTGCAATGTTAAAATTTGATGTTATAACTTTAACCCCAAAGGTAGCAAGACATTAGAAGTAGAGACAAGTTTAAGAACTTGTTTGCAGATCTAAATAGACCCTTCTTTTACCTCAGAAACTGAGAGAAGGCTATATTCTGTTTAAAACAACAAATATCCTTTTAAAATTCCATTAAATCTTGATAAAAATTACTGTAAAACATTTCAGACATTGTGCATTAAAATTGTGATCTGTAAGTAAACTGTAAGATCTAAAAACCAAATCACTAAATATAAAAAGTAAACATTCTAAATAGAGTAAAGGGAAATATAGCAAGTTTTTTTCCCCAAGCCTGCTTAGAGATATCCATTTAATTTGGAGGTATCCTTTGCAGTTTTAAAACCCTTTTGAAATGTACTGATTAACATTTTGTTATATTATCCTGTAACATATTTTATTCAAATGTAAATATATGTATCAATAAACATCTACATTGGGAGCTAAGACTTTGATTTAAATAGGACAATTTTGGTGGTATTAATTCAGATTAATTGGTTCAATTCCACTCAATTCAGTTTATTTATTTAGCGCAAATTCACAGCACATGTCATCTCTAAGGCACTTTGCAATTCACCAGATCATACAGTCAAATTGATTCTAAGTTTTCTATCTAAGAAAACCGGTTGATTGCATGTTTGTAGCGACAGTGGAGAGGAAAAACTCCCTTTAACAGGAAGAAACCTCCAGCAGAACCAGGCTCAGTGTGAGCGGCCATCTGCCGAGGCTGAGAGAGATGGTTCTGGACAAGAGTATATAGCTGTAGCCTAGAGGCCTGCCTATTTATTGTGCTTATCATATGGCACTGGTCTGATGAAATTAAGCCACACCCCCAATGTTCTTATCTTTGTAAAAGCATTAAAATCTGCATAACTTGACCGAATTTCCAGTCTTGTTTTTCTAACTTACAATGAAAAAACTGTGGCAAGACCGTTGTTCAAAGAGATTTTTTTTTTATTTAACTAAGCCACTGGGGTTGTGCTTTAAGTTCAACTGACCAGCGCCATGAGTTAAGCGTTATGAGGTCTCCAGGCTGCATCCATGCCTGTTTCGTTCTAGAGGCTACAACTAATGGCTAGTCCAGAGAAATCTAAGACAAAAGTGAACATATTAAAACAACTATGTTCTGAAAATTCCCATAGTGTTTTATGTGATTGCTGCTTTATACACCCCCTTGCTTTAGCTGTAGATGATTAGAAATGAGTATCAACCCTGTTGCATGAAATCTCTACATACAGTGAATTTAGGAAATATTCTGCCCCCTTAAACTTTTCAAACTTTTGTTACATTTCAGACTTCAAGCATAAAGATATATAATTGGATTTTGTTTTGAAGAATCAACAAGTTGGACACAAATATAAATTGTAACAAAATTTATTGGATATTTTAAATGTTTTCAGCAAATTAGCTACTGAAGAGTGGGGCCTGCAAAATTAATCGCCCCCTTTACTTTCAGTGTAGATAACTTTTTCCAGAAGTTCAGTGAGGATCTCTGAATGATCTAATGATGACCTAAATGACTGATGATAATAAATAGAATCAACTTGTGTGTTATCAAGTCTCCGTATAAAAGCACCTGCTCTGTGATGGTCTCAGAGGTGTGGTTAAAGGGCAGAGGATTCATGAAGAATAAGGAGCACACCAGGTAGGTCAGAGTATTTTTTTGTAGAGAAATTTAAAGCCAGATTTAGATGCAAAAACATTTCCCAAGGAGCACTTTTCAAGTGAATCATCACCCTGAACACACAATTCCCATTGTCAAACATGGTGGTAGCAGCATCATTGTTTGGGCCTGCTGCTCTTTAGCAGGGACTGGGAAGATGGTTAAAATTGATGGGAAGATGGATGGAGCCAAAAAGGACCATTATGGAAGACAACCTTTTGGAGTCTGGAAAAGTCCTGAGACTGGGATGGAGACAATGATCCTAAACTTAAAGCAAAATCTACAATGGAACGATTCACAAATATACATTTTCAGGTGTTAGAATGACCAAGTCCACATCCAGATCTGAATCAAGTCCAAAATCTGTGGAAAGAACTGAAAACTGCTGTTTACAAAGGCTCCATCCATCCTCACTGAGCTTGAGCTGTAGAATGGGCAAAATAGTCAGTAGCTCAATGTAAAACATAAGTGTCCTGCAGCTTTAATTGCAGCAAAAGCTGGTGTACCAATTATTAACTCTAGGGGGCTGAATAATTTTGCACACCCAAATTTTCAGTCTTTTATTTTTTAAACAGGTTTAACATAGCCAATAGATTTAGTCTCACTTCATGATTGTGTCCTACTTGTTGATTCTTCACAAAGAATTTACGGTTTTATATCTTTATGTTTAAAGCCTGAAATGTTGCAAAAGGTCTATGATATTATTCAATAGGCTTCTTTAACACTGTCGGACAATAAAAACAAAATAAAAACTAAAGGAAATGTGGGTTAACTGCAGAAACTAATGTCATTACAATATTCTTCAATATTTGGATGTGTTTCTGTAACTGCACAGCCCTAACTAAAATGAGAAATTTATTTCAACCTAAATTTCAAAAAATATTCCTATTTCTGTATTTTGGTAAAAACAGAAATCTCTCGTAGAGATTGATGTCTTAAAGCCTGCCAACATGACTGAATCTTTGAATTTGTAACAATGAAACACCTAAGATTTCTGTCTCTTATCCCACTGAAATAAATATTTTCACAGCAGACAATTCTGCCACATAATTACTTACACTTTCAAAGTTGTATGCCACTGTTAGAACTTCAAATTGGCTTCCATTCATTTTACAAACCTTATAGTTAGAGATTAATCACTGGACAATTTCATGCCAATATTGATCTCACTTAAACTGAGGCAGTTTGGTTGTAAGTAACCTGAAATTGCAAACCTTTCCAAGCTAACATTGTTTTTCTCCTTCTTCTGCCTTGTTCTCTTTAGAAAAGAAATGGTTTACAGATGAACCGGAAAATGCCTATCCGAGGAACATTCAGATCAAGCCCATGAGCACACACATGGCCAACCAAGTCAACCAATACAAATCCACTAGTAGCCTGATTCCACCAATCAGAGAAGTTGAAGATGAATGCTGAACAGGGGCAGGGGGTTTCTTTGATAACTCACCAGACATCTGTGTGACCTGTCTTGAAGAGTCGGGCGGAAATCGCTAGACAAGATGAGACGATATTACCGACAGGGGTATTGAAGACTCTTCTATTCACTCTTTCTTCCAGTCAAGGGTTGGACGGAAGGCCGGACTAGAAGGGATCTCCTGTGTGCATACCCTAAATGTTACTTCCATGCTTTGGACTCTATTTAATTTATGTATCCATAGAGTTGTACATAATGACAATCAAATAAGGACTGTACAGCCCCTCTCCCCTAGCACTTTTTAAAATAATTTTAAGAAAAGAAAAGTACTTCCTGTTATTCTTTGCAATAGTTCACCTCTTCATGAGACTGTGGATAAAGCGATGGTGGGTTATTGGAGAATGAGGATTGAAGCGATAAACTGAAATATCATCTCCCAAAGATCAACCCAGGTGTGTCACGCAAAACCAGCTGGGATTCATCGTCACTGTATTTTCTGTTTGCTTCTGTTTTCTATTTGCACTAAAACATACAAAAAGCCTCTTTTGACAGAAGAACTGGAGGCATCACCCCCCCTCTGGTAAATTGTCTCCAAGGAGATTTACATACGGATGGAGTGAAAAAGGAAGAAAGGGAAGAGAAGGGACGCTGGGCTTTGGATGCATTCTAATCATGTTCTTCTTTTGTTATCCATCATGTTGTCGCTTATGGTGTGCAGATATACCTTGAATCATCACTTTGAGCAAGACCATTCCAGCCCTGCAGAGCATAATCACCTTGTAAAGCAGAAATCTATTAACTCAGAAAATGGTGCAATGAAGGTTCATGCTTCTTTGAAAGACAACTCTGTACCCATATGCTTTCTGCAGATATGTTGAATTCTTAGCCTGAAATTCACTTTCAACCTCACATGTGTGCCTAATCCTCCTAAATAACACACTGTGGCGGTTCTTACACAAATTATACACTGAGCAAGCCCCTCCTTCTGCACCTTCAGAATATTTAAGCAGTATTTAGGGGTTTCTGTCCAGAGTAGACTTCTGTTTAGGTTTGATCTAGAATTTTTAATTTCAAATAAATACAATCTAGATTAAACCAAAATGAAGAAATTGCCTTTTAATTTAATGGCAACAAAAGTAATTAATCATAAATGTTTAACTTAGAGCTTTTACACTGTGCAAAAACAGGGCTGCACACATAAATAATTGACTGGACATGCAAATATACAACAGAAATCCATACTTCCCAAGCCTGCCAACAAGTGCTTGTGATGTCCTCTTTTGGGATGCTGTATTGGCAGTGGGCCATTTCACCCACATCAAAAACGGCCATTAGCACAAACTTTATAGTGTGGTTGATTGGCCTGAAAACATAGAAAGGTTTTCTAGCCTGTTCACTCTGTCACATAATCAGTTCTGTGTGTAAACCTGTGCAGCCACGTGTTTCTCCTGAGTCATGCTTATCACTGTAAAGCATCCATTTTAACTGGATTGTATGCATTGATGCTTTCTGGAGGGAACAGCATGAACTATCTTAGTACTAAAATAAGACTACTAACACTAATAACAACTAAAGGATTTGGATCTGCAAATATTCCTCAGCTATGTTGGATCTAGCATGGATGGCAGCTGGTTGGCCTTCCTGAACATGCTGCCATAGAAAGGTGGCACAACAGGGATCACAAAGTAGAATGTCATATTTTTCTTTTTTTTCACCTTAAAGTTTGTCTCTGTGAAAGTGAATGCCACATAGTGCATAAAAGTGGGCATTAATGGGCCTCCTTTGATCAAAGTCACTGCCTGGTACAGGATTGGCACAGAGGCAGTTAAAGCTTGGATGTTCTCTGCTGCCAATCCAGATATCACATACTTCAAAGACCCTGGGAGTTAACCAGCTGTTTCTATCCTACAAGACAATCATAGTTGAGGAAATTTACCAAGTCCACAAACGGCATTAAAGAACGCTAAAGAGGTGTTTTTGTTCTTAATGCCAGCCTGTGAGCACCTCTAGATCCAAATCCAGCACTTATGGGGTAAAAAAAACCCTACAGAAATGTCTTGGTGGATTTATATATTTAAACTTTATTTTATATGCATAAACATAGCCAATTTGTATTTATTTTTCTAATACAGAATCTAGAATAAATTGCTTTTTGAGATAGTCATAACCTTTAACATATCAAAAAATTTGTGTTTAAAAGATCACTTTATTTTCACAATGTATTAAATTCAGTCAACCCCTGCACCCTCTAACGGACTACATCACTCTGGAGCAGAACAAACTCAGCTCAGCTCCATGGAGTGCATGCAGAACTGAACTTGAGTTCACCTTAATCATTGTTTATTTGCATTGTGTCTACGAATCAATGTGTAAGGGTAAGATGTAGGCGAATTATGTTCTTAGGGGGTGGAATTGAGAAACTGGATTGATGATGAAGAGTCTAAGAAGAAAAGGTTGCTCCCACTGTGCCCAGGCCAGAACTAACTGACCTACAGGAGACGTGTTTGACCTAAATTAGGTCTCCGGTGTGGGGAAAGAGGATGCGAAAAATCACGGCACAGTGTGCTCGTGTTTTCATGAGACAGAATAATTTAATAAGGTAAATAAATATGGCCTGGAGATGCTGTCTATTTACTGCAGTGATTCTCTTCTCTGAGGAAAGGTTACTCTAAGCATAGGATACTGTTTTGGAATATAAAATGAAAAATATTGTGCAAAATATGTTTGTGTAAACTCAACCCATGATATAGACCACATGTCTTTCTCAAACGAAATGATCCAAGCTTCAGTGTTTGTCTATTGGATGTAACTATACTGGCGCTTCATACACATTGTCCTGAAGTGAACTTTTGGAACTGTGATTACATCATTGTCACACATTGTAGCAAATAGATTCCTTTCATGAAAAAAAATAATAATAATGTGAGAAAAATATTTGTATAATTGGATTGTTTATAGCAGATTTACTTGTCGCCTGAATGCTAAGAAATTAATACTGTGACAATGACTCAAACAGAATTGACAACTTACAGTATATCTTAAAGATAAGGAAAATAAGATCTTGGGTTTTATTTAAGAATGCAGAGATTATTTAAAGAAAGTAAGATCTAGTTAAACACCTAGAATGGAAGGTAGCACCAATTCAGCAAGTGTCATCAAAAGGCAGAACATCCTCAGCTTTCCTGGGTTTTACTTTTTTGTAATCCAAGGTTTACATTCCATTTTGTTAGCTTTGTCATTATCTGTCACAAACTGTCACAACTGCCTTTTATTTGTTTACACGTTAAGGGATTTAATAATTCAAACTGACAGCACATGAATTAATGCGTCATTTATTTTCCCTATACTTGTATGTTTGTTTCTACCTGAGCCCCCATTGTGCAACCTATTTAAACCAAGGTTTTAAACAAAATTGTTGCCCTCAAATTCAGAAATGTCTTTGTATTGTATACCTCCGAAGGTTTTTTTTTTTTTGTTTAAGTGCCATGAAGCAGTCATCCTTCTGTCATCCAGAAAAACCTCAGAAAACAATAGTCCTTTTTTTTTTTCTCCACTCTAAGAAATAGTATCTTGTACTGGCATGGAGAACATCCAAGCCACTAATGCCTCCATGCCAGTATAGTGCCAGGCAGTGTAAAGATCGGGAGGAGGTCCCAAAATAAAGTCCCACTAAAAGCGAAAAGTGGCATTCAGGAGTTGGTATTGGGGCTGGCTAAAGTTCAATTCACAGAAATTGTTTCATACTTAGTGTCTTTTATAGCAGTTCAGCTCAAGCTGTGCAGTAGGATGTGGATGACTGAAGGATTCACACTAGCCCATTAAGAAACAGCACACATCAAAGATCGAATGCGATGCATGACTATTTGGACAGTATGTTGTATTTTTATTTTATTTTCAGTTTTAATGTTATTTCCCTAGCTGTAAAAGAGAGTATACTTTATTCAAAGGCGATTGTACTCGATACATCTCATAAGAGGGAAATGGAGGTACGTCTCAAGTCTTAACACATTAAAGTTGCATTCAGCAAATTTGTCAAAAAAGGTTGCTTTTATCATTTCAGGAAGAATTCAGAATATTATTGTTGATTATCCTAGATAGGAAATGTTGGCATATTGTCATTGCAGAATACAGGAGTCTGACATAGCCTTCTAATTACTTTGGATGTGTTTGGATATGAAGGGGAAAGGATTATTTGATGGTGCTGAGTTGATCTACCTGACTCTATCAAATATAATCTGATGATAAATATTCTGTCTTGTAAAAAAAAATAAAGTTTGTACATAGGTTGTACATTATTTCTTTTTGTATTTTCTCAAATTAAAATGGATGTATTTGTGTTCTAATGTTGGGATCTTTGTCTTTTTTTTATATTTCTGTCAAAAATCCCCTCAAGGAGCTTAAAATATTAATGTTCTACTATAGATCATAACATATAGAAGATAATATACTTAAGCTCAAGTTACATAGGGCAGGCCTAATAGGCTTAATCATTCAGTCAAGGATGACCAAAAAATTACAGTTTAAAGAAGATTTTTTTTACAGCTGCATCATCACAACATACATATGTTTGTAAATGATGAGACATCACTAGCTTCAGCCATATTGAAATTTTTCATCCATCCATCAATTTTCTGTATCTACAGAAGCCAATTAAACTAACAGTCATCTTTTTGGACTGTGGGAGGAAGTTTGAGTACCCGGAGAGAACCCACACATGCACAGGGAGAACATGTAAACTCTGGATATATACACATATTGTATAAAAATGTTTTAATATATTACAATTAAGGAGACAAATTAATTTTCTGTCTAAGCAGGGAATTATTAACCTATACAGTATCATTTTCAAACAGCTAACTTTAATAAAGTGAAACAGTCAGGAAGTTCTCTCTGTCCTTGAAATCCAGACGTTTACCCAACAACTACATTTCTACTTAATACTTGGTAGAAATGTAGACTTTTTAAGGCATCCTCCAAAAGTCTCCAGCAGTAGTTTGCTAGAATCTGGGTCCTTTCTTCCTGACAGAACTTATGTAGCCTAGTCATGTTTCTGGACCTCTTTTCCAACTCTGCTCACAAAACCTTAATGCAGTTATTATATATATAATTTCAAAATGAATTTGTCTAAAACTTTGCACTGATGTTGTTAGTGAAAGACAGAGTTCCTTATCTGTCTCTGTCAAGTGATGTAGCCTCACACTACAGAAATATGACCCACTGGCTGAAACACTGTTGAATTCTTTTTGACTTTACAAAGCAGGATAAAAACCTTTTCTGGAAATTGTGCTCAATGAAGGTAAAATATAATCTTTACTAACAGACGTTTTGAGCCAAATTATCCATAAATCACACAAAAATGGAGGGTAGGCATGCTAGACTTAGCCTAGAACATTAGTTGACTTTTAAAGCCAAGGATTTTATTTAAAAAATAAGCTGTATTCCAGTTTCCAGGCATATAAATTGCATCAGGGCATGCCCAAGTTTTCACTGAAACTGCTAGAGGTCCCTGTTTGTCTGGGGTTCCCAGGGTAATTTCAGTCAAAACAGCTGATATTGACTGAACACAGTTTCACTAAGTCTGGAAACTTGTGGAAAAAGAAAACAAAGAAGGGTGAACTATCTCTATTTCTAGCTACATTCCTTTTTCCACTGTTTTCCATTCATCCTTTGACTAGACCTAGAGCTACTGGATTAAGAGTCTGTACAACTGTAGGGTTTTGACATTAAAAATATGCAGGAAATCTGTGTGTTGTATAGTGTATGCCAACCAAATTAAATATTTTCTTATGATTTTGGCTCAAATTTGATGTATTTCATGTAATAGTTTTTATTCCAATGTTGATTTTGAATGCAAACTCCGAACTTTCATTGGGGAAAAAAACAAAAAACAAACAAAATGAACCAGAGGTCAGTTATGCTATGGTGGATTTGACTTGAGGAGGATTTCAAAACATTTACTGATTAGAGCTTCATACAGTCTTTAGCCAGCTTGTCATGATACTGACTTTCAACAAGCATTACTGTAGATCTGGGCTTGTCATGGATTTGTGCCATTTTTTGTAGTGACCTGGATCAGGACACCACTTATTATTATATATTATCTATAGAAGCAGGAGCTGACCTACTGTAGCATAGACTCAGATATATGCAAACTGCACTTTATCAAGTTTCCCACTTATAAAGGTGGCTGACCTAGGCATTCATGTCGCACTACTAAATCTGCTTTTCCATTGGATCACGCGTTAGTCTGGATTTACGTTTGCTGAAATACCATTAGCTGCTTCATCGCTTTCACCTGTCAGACTGTCAATCAGCTGGAGAAGAGCGGTGATGGTGGGAGTCGTATTCTGCCAACACTGGCTCATATCTGCACAGAGATACCAACAGCAGATGAGCAAAGGACATCTTTGGAGGTATCTTGTTGTCAATGCTGTACATTACATTTTTAAATGCTTAGCTTCTTAAATTCTGCCTGCAAATACAGTTATTCCAGAGGTAAATGAGTTATAAAGAAAATAATGCTCTTCTCGCCACTTTAGAGTTATATCATGTCAAAGCAAAGCCTCAAGGGAGATAAGTGTGTCATTAGATGGCAATAAACGTAAAGGACATTTAACCTTATTGCAACATTACAATTTTCACACCAAACAATCTGCTTGTTAATAGAATGACTCTCCAGTTTTACTGTTATGTTTTCATGTTGTGACATATTTTGTTCCAGTCAGTTGACAGAGAAATAATTACATTAGACAACAAAACTTAGACTTAGTCAGACTTTATTGTCATTTTGTTCACACAGAGTGTATACAAAAAGAAATTTCGTTCACTACTAGCCTAGTAAACGAGCCCAAACCCGCCAGCGGCCAAAATCATTTTGGCCTGCGATTTTGGTCTAGCCTCGATCAATGCCCAGGCCCTAGAACTGGCGGGCCAATCACAACACAGAGATATGTTTTGAATTTTTGGATGCAAAGTGGGTGGGGTTTTGAGGGCGTGGCGACAAAGCTGCACGATGCTGGAGAAAGCACCACAGTAGCATACTGCAGCAGCAACTTTCTATGGAGCGCTCCATTGAAAGTTAAAAATTCTCTTTTCTGTTGCTGTTATTCAATGAAAGTACGTTTTAAGATAATTTGAGGCGAGAATTTTATACTTTAAAGCGTCACTATATGGTCCAGTTACCGATTTAATGTGTAATTAAAAAAAACTATTTCCGAAGTTGAGAGAACTGTGGTAACCAGCGGACCTTCGAGGCTAACTGCAGCCAGGGCTAACCGCAGTCGTGTGTGGAGGACGGCTGACTCTGATGGCGATTTTTGACTCACCTTTGGAATCAATTTTGGAAAGATTAGACTTGATATTTTCATTGAAACGTGAGCAGGAAGAGGCTCTACGCTCATTCCTTTTTAAGAAGGACGTATTTGCCGTTTTACCGACAGGCTGTTTGTTTACACTCCCCCACCAGCTTCCTGTCGCGCTTCCTATATCACAGTTAGTTGCGCTGATTGGCCAGAGCATTGATCAATAGGCACAGACTGCGGTTTGAAAGACAATGGGTTGTTCTCATGAACAATCTCCCGATGACTCATTCATCGGGGCCAGAATAAATTACACACTTAATCTCACATTTAGGCTGGTTTACCAGGCTAGTTCAGTACACCTGTCAAGATATTTTCATTTTTTTAAGTGCAGCAGTGATAAAAGATAAGCAGCAGTGATAAATGTAAATATACGACTGTATATTAGTTACAGCTTCCAACATTCAGGGTTTTTTTCACATAGAAAATGTGAAATACCCCGGTACTATGTTTGTGCTGTCCATACATTAAGGTACGTTCTGATTCATTTTTGCATGTATTATTCATATGTAGGCGTCTGTCAGCTGCTATTTTTTTGACTTTCAAATAAGACAATTCTACCTTCAAAAAATTTTAATCTATCAGATTGTGAGGACACCCCTTCTACACACCCCTTTTTAGGTGAAGCAATTTTTAAACTAAACTAAATGTTCCTCTGGTACACAAGGACAGGGCCTTCTTAAGGATGTTTTTTAGAGGAAACAAAAAGGAAATCCCAGGACTCTGTGATAGGAGGTACATTTAGAAGAATCAAGAACACCAAGTGTCAAGTAAAGTTATTGCATCATCATGAGGTGGGGAAGTTTCGCTGTCATGGATAAAACAAGAGAGGAGGAGAGAAGAGGATAGACATCATGTTTCACACGTTCATCTCTAGTCAACAACAATGTGCTGAAAACATTTACAGTATGAAGAGTGGAAACAAACACCAAAAATGATTTTCAAGAGAAAAATCTGAGAGAAAATAAACTTTTTGAAATCACAGAACTATAATAGGTTTAGCCAGAATTACAGAAGCTTCTTTTGAGACTTCAAAAGCAAGACTGTTTTCTTCAACTTGGTGAGAAAGCTTCCTGGCAATAATGTTAATCTTGTCAGCAACTACAGATTAAATTTAGCCTTACATTGGCCAGGAGGAACTGCAGCTTTCCTCTGCATTTTGTTGAGTCCCTCATAAGTTTATCAGGCTATCATCTTCAGGTGTTGGCACTTAAACAGTCATTGCTCATAGCGCACATGGATTGGTTTGAGTGGGCCAGCAGTCAAGTCAGAGCATGGGGTTGTCATCTCAAATGTGATGCATCTGGTGGTGAGTTTGACGCTTCAAGCTTGTCTTGAAAGTCCTTTTGTACCCTAGAGCGGCTCGTCCTTAGCGAGCTGCAGCAGGAAAACAGAAGTCAATGTTTGTTTTCTTTTTCTGCCAGTCCAGTTAATTCAACCTTCATCTCCACATATCTGACCTTAGTTTTTTCTGAGGAGGATAATGACCTGCTTCTGCATCATCTCTCTGGTGTCGTTGACCAGACCCTTCTCTTTCCTCAGCTGGACTAACACTGGACTAAATGTATACCATACAAAGAACATCTTAGAACAAGGTCTAAATATTAAAGTTAGGCCTTGAAGTTCGGTCTTCCTTAGAACAAAGTTTCTCATTTACATTTCTGTCAGCTTATGCATTAGTAAAAGGAAGCTAGTTAAATGTACTCAGGTAAGTTTTCAGAGATGTAGTTTTCTTACATAATAGTTTGTTATTAAAAAAAAAATAAAGCCAGCACTTTGAAGGTCAGGTGAGAGAATACAATGCAATAAATGTTAATAACTACTGCAAGTATAGGTTTCATCTTATTTTTTCTAACAATTTTGATTTTGTTATTAGATTTTCAGTTATTCATTGTATTTAATGTTCTAAAATTGTCAACAAAATTATATTTTCATGCCCTATTACAAAATGCATTACAAACTAACTTATGATTAAACGGTTATACAGTACCTACATATCTGTTTTAACAAATACCTTTGACCGTCTTTTTTACATCTATATTCCAAATGGATTTGTTTGCATTTAAACATCAACCAAACTGAAGAAAGGTTTTGAAGGGATTGCTATTGTGATCAGCTTTACACAGCAAAAGCAGATGTGTTTAGGCTTTTTTAAAAGCCATTCTAATTTGTCATTAGAGATCCTTATGCTTAGGTGACCTGCTTCTTAGCAACATTAAAATCAGAGAGCAGCTCTGAACCTGGTCTCCTTCTCCTTTATACTCCTAAGCTGAAGTGTGCAATTTCACACTCAAACGTCAAACAGCTACTCAAGAGGAGAATGTATGACCCACCCTGGCATTTGTCCTCATTTCTCTCACAAATGTGCAAACACCATTACCCTTGGGTTATCTTAAGTGGTGTGGTGAAGATTCTCAGCCTCTCCTGTCTGCTTCTTGCCAGACAACACTATCAAAACTGAGCGAGGCTGAAAGACAGAGTGAGGTGGGGTGAGAATGCGATGAAAATAGAGCAGATGTTTGTGTGGTTGCTGATTTGTGGGCCTGATAAGGGGCTGCTACACAAGGCAGCTGGAATTGATGGCTTGTTAGTGAGGACAGGCCCCCTCTGTGAGATGTTTTCAAAATGATTGATTTACAATAAAGTGGCTCCGGGTGTGCGCATGCAAGCAGAACTGATGCAGATCGATCCCACTGAAATTGATTGATCAGCCATTTAGCTTGGCAGTGTGTTTACCGAACGAGGCCAAGCAGGACCCTCCTTGAGGCATCCTTCCTTGCCATAAAGCAGAGGAGAAATGCCACATCGTTGGTCCCCAGTCTCATTTCTCTGGCAGTGGCAGGGAAAACAAGCCCTATCAGAGCACAGCCCATAAAATTGTAATCATGCAATGAAAAATACCCGCATAAACATTTACGATTATGTATTTTATTCTACCATCAATGCGTCCTGCTGCAACTTAGAGATAGTATGCCTTCGGAAATAATGACCTACCTGCTGTATGCAAAAAGCAGAATGCCAGCCGCCTTATCACAGTGTCACATTGAGACTTTTCGGAAGGAGGCATTGAAATAAGTACCAACGGTGGAATTCAGTAAACAAGCTGCCACACTTAAAGCTGACATATCCAACAACCTTTAGCCTCGCTTTTTTATTATCTTGGAGATTACTACTATATGTAATGCTGAATAGCCCTCAAGTGTTAAAGTGCCATGTATTGTATATAAATTGCATCGTCAGTGATTTTAACAAACAGCTTCTAGAAGGGTCTCTGCGGGTTTTATAAGAAGTTTAACAGATGAATAAAGCACAAGGACTGTTTTTACTATACAACCCTGCTGACCTTCCTTCACTTCCTTCCTGCCAAAACAAACCTCTCCACCACTCAGCTGAGAATTTAAATCACCTGTGCTCACTCGCCTCATCCTGTTATTTAGATAATTGCCAACAAGAGCAAGCTTTTTCCATCCTCAGGACGGCACACAGCCGGCCCATCATGTCCCTTATTAACAATTTTACACACTTCGCCGCGGCAAGAGGGTGTCAGGATGCCAATAATATTTACCGTCTGCTGCAGGGCCATTCAAGGGAGGCTGATTGTTGCTGATTGCTCTGACAGAAGCTGACAGCATTCGAAACCTGAGATCCCTACAAATCAACTTGTCTTCTTTGTTTGTTTTTTTTAAGGAAGGGAACAATGGTTTGGGCTTATAAGTGGGGGGGCAGAAGCAGGAAATGAAAGATAATCAGTGATCACTTAAGAACCACGGGGTCTTATTAAAGACATCAGAATATTATTTGCGGTGCCTTAAAATTTTATGTAATCAAGTTATTAAATTATGACCACTAAGAAACATAATTATTAACTAAACAAGAAAAAAATAAGCATGTCTTGAAAATAAAAATGTGTAAAGGTTGGTTTGCATATGTACTAAGCCCCTTTTACTCGGTCAACTTCACAATGAAGTTCCTATCAAACTGAGCAGAGAAGTCATCTAATGAATAAATGAAGTGTGTTTACTTGAGTATGATTTGGCTGTACTGTGGAGGCCTTAAAGGTTTGTTAGAGCACATTGGTGAGCAAGCAGCTTTTTGAAGACCAAGGAACAGGTCAGGAATTAGGTTAAATTATAGAGCAATATCCAAATCTTTGAAAATCTGTCAAAATATTGCTAGGCCATCATCAGTGAAATAATACAACTCATCAAATATCGGTCATTCACCTGCAAAACTAAGAGGCCCAGACATCTGTAACTCAGTTAGAAGGACTTATTCTTAAAAAAATTAGGAGTTAAGCTTTCCACAATCACCCAAATTTTAAGGAAGGATGTCAGAACTGGGGCTGCTCGGTGGTGCAGTGGGTAGCACTGCAGCAAGATGATTTGGGTTTGATTCCTTGCCTGGGTCTTTCTGCATGGAGTTTTCAATACATCAAATCTTTTGGGTGCAATTGTAACAAAATCTAAGATGTTTCATTGGAGTACCTTTGAAAAGCACCCTATGTGTTTAAACATACAGTTAATTTCCCTGTTTGAAAGGTCTGAGATGTGATCATGGATCACTTATTAAATCAATGAGCAATAATGTTTATATTACTTGCCAAAAGAGCTGGGAGGCAAGTGAGTGAAACGTCTGTCAAGGGCGTATTGAGCTTTCTTAGCCAATCCATTTAGTCTGTAATGATTTCCATAACATTGACATGAAAGATGTTGACAGCAATTATAACATCTCCCTTTTGACCCCTGACAATTTGTGTCCTGAAGCGTTAAACATCTCAATCAAGCACAGGCACCCACTATAAGCCACCTCAGACTGTATCAACATCTGCAACATGATGGGAAAGGTAAAAGTTGTTTTCCTTATGTGACAAAGAGAGAGGAGGAGAATCTGATGACAGAGCAACATCCAAGATCTGTGATAATAGTTTCCATGACAATGAGGCATACTTTGTGCATCAGCTGCGGCCCAGATAAACAGTGATCCTTTACGAAAACAAGAAGGTCATTACAGCAGCTTGTCAAATCAATGCCCACTGTGTCCAAGTTGATTAAGACATCTCTACTCAGCTCTGACACTCCGTCAATAGTAGCAGGCACACAATGCGGGACAAAGAGTGTTGGGCAGGGGAGTCCGTGACAGAAAATGTGTGTGTATGGTGAAGGGAAGGCCAGGCACTCCCACTCGTTCTCCATCTACACACACCAACGCAGATACACACATAGCGCTCAGATGATTGGAGTGAAATACGCATCAGTCAGGGAGCTGAGGTGGACTAATGATTCCCTGTGCTGCCTATTAGAACTACATGACAACTCAATCCTGCTCACCAGGAAAGAGGAATAGGGGAGAGAGATAGGTGGGATGAAGAAAGGGAGGAGGAGACAAGAAGGGGAAGAGTAAAAAGAAACAATAAGAGATGAAGAAAAGAAGTGACCTTGTAGCAGCATCATTTGAGGCTGAATTAAATTGGCAAGAGCAGCTAATCTTTACCTTGGGGCGATTAACAGAATTAAAGCAAAACAACAAAGGCACAAGGGTTAGCTTTTTCCTTTTTTTTCTGCCCAACACTGACATTTGTAATTTGCGTTGAATGTCTTCCTCTAGAGAAGTTCTTTGTGTGTAAGCTTGTCACTGACAGAAAGATTTTTTTGTCTATTCAACAAATGGATATTAGCTAACTCAAAACAGTGTCTTAAAAAGGTGTTCATTCTGTTGGAACATTTTTAAATTTGTCACTAAGCAACCACAAACTTTTGTGTCCTTTTTTGTTACCTAATTAATTAAGGTTTAGACTTTGACTAGGGTATTCTAACTCATGAATATGCTTTAAAGGAAAAGTCCAGTCAGCAAGGAATGATCGATAGATCATTATCTACAGTATAACTAAAACTAATACGTCCGCAGTGACCTAATGAATTTAATTAATCAGTGAAAAAATAGAGATAATAATTTTCATCGCGATCACTGATTCCGGGTCTGGCCATTTTTGCCCAAATATAGTAACACCTCACCCCTGATATCTTCCAGCAGTGACGTCACGGTGCACTAAGCCTAGCGCCATTCTCCGCACTTTAAAAGCAAAATCAATGGGAGCTACTTGGCACCCCTGCTATCAACAACAATTATTTAGGATTTCGAGAGGACTTTGCCATTGAAATTCGCAAGAGCTGTAGTTAAACCAACAATGCCCATGTGCATGGCAGTTGGATGTTGTAATACATCAGGTAAAAGCAAATTTTTTTTTTTGTTAGTTCACCTTTCCAAATCCTGATCCTCTAAGGGTTGGTTGTTGGATTGCCAACTTGAAGAGGGAGGATTTGCCATTGAACTTTTGGCCAGAGAAAAAACACATACTATGTAGCCTACATTTCGAAAAAAAAATGTATTCAAGATGACTTGGATAATAGCGCATTGTGATAAACACCAGATAGAGCACTGGGACTTGCTCAACAGCTGATACCACGGCAGTGGTGTTCTTTGGCAAAAATAGATGTCTCTGGTAAAGTACATTCAAATGAAATTACTCTTAATGAAAAATAATTCTTTTATTTATTGAACAGTATGTTATAATTTTATATTTAAATTACTTTCAGAAGTTTGAATTGTGAATATGACCAGACTTTTCTTTTAAGCCACTGATGTCCAAACAGTTTGTCCCACAGAAATAAAAGTAAAGTTGAAGTTACTCAGAGGTCATAATTTTAGTTGTTTTTTTGTTTTTGTTTTGTTAAAATCACAAAAAGTGATTTAATTTGGAATACATTTATTTTTTACCGTCTTTATAAATTCAGTTTACAGTATAATAAAGAAACAAATTGAAATAAGATTTTTTTTATTTTTTTTTTTATCTTTGCCATGATAAAATTGTACAATTTTTTTTTTACTTTTTTGGTTTATTGTTTTCCATTTGGTTGTTTTGGAAAATTATTTTATTTAAATTCCAGCAACAAAGAACATCCTTGCTATATTTTGCATTGTTGCCCAAATCTATTTTTCTCTTTCATGGCCAATGTCTATTCATAGGCTGCTCTAGCATGAGCTGCTCTTCATGTGAATACATCATGTTTCACTTTATCTACAATACATCTCATACTTAGTTTTGTGGGTACAAAAAACAAATAAATAAATAATTCACTAGGTCTGTTAGAGACATTAGGGATAATTTTAGGCATAACTTTTAGCTGCTATAAGTGCTCCATTTTTTGTATAAATGTGCAGTTTTTATTTCTTAAGCCTTCAATGGCTTATTAAACATTTTTAAGCATGCTCACTCCTCTCAAAAGTGTTTTTTTTCTACTTCTATATATGTGCATTATAAGCTGAGTGTCTAAACAAAAATATTGCAAAGGTTTATAATTACAATCTTGATTTGAGGAAAAAGTTTGCGCGACTTTTCCATCAAATCAAACAAAAAAGTAAAACAGTAAAATACTTTCTCTTGCACATGTTTGTTTTTCTGTGTTTCATTCTACATTTAGAATTGCCTCTGAGTCTAACTCTGGCCACTACTGATCCAAAGCATTTATTTCAAGCTAAAATACTGTTCTTTTCCAGCTGGAACCTTTATCTGAGAAAAAGTGACACACTATTCACAATGTCTAATAATTTTTGTAGACCAAACTTAAGTACCAATGATCAATATAATAATTTTAAGGGCACCTGCTTAAAACTGCTTTTATCAAAAAAACGCTGCCCTTCATAGGTCTCTTGTACCATTTTAGTGACTGAGGGAGAAAACGGGAGTGATGTATGGAAGAGAACGACTGAGAGCTGGAACAGTGGTTTTGGTGTGGACAGCTGCTGAAGTCTTCACGAATTAAGATACAGCTTTGCCTTTGTGTTGCAGCTTTTTTGCTTCAGCCCCCACAAGGATGGTGTAGGGTTAAGTGTTGTACGTATCCTGAGCTGCTTTAATTAGGTGAAACAGGTCAGACAAGATCAGGAGAAGTTGGAGCACCCCACAGCATTTCTTCTGTGCTTGGAGCATTTTGAGACAGCCATAGTTTCCTGTTTGAAAGAATCGCTTGGTTATTTAATAAAAAAAACTGTGAGTTTCTGCCAACCTACAACATCCACCCCTGGGGGAGACAGAGAAAATTAGCTGGTCTATGAGCCGGTCATGGATGGATTCTCTTAAGAACCTGCCGATCTTGCTTCTCAGTGCTTCCACTTCCAGCTCTACATTAAGGCTGAGAGGATGATGAGTTTAGATAAATTTTTTAGGTATTCTGTAAAGAACCAGAGACTGAGATAAAACTTAAATCGTAGATTTTTGGTGTCCCATATGATGACCCATCACACAGGCAGATCTGATAACCCTCACAGTTGATGGTGGGTAGAAGTAATAGCTATAACTTTTAGTATATAGTAGATTATTTCCTGTAAAAGTGGCAAAGGAATTATTTGTAAATCAGTTTCATTTAAAGTATTATATATTAATTTCTATTTATAAACTAATAATTGGTAATACTAGCTGTACCAGAGGCGTAACAAGCCCTGTTTCCCTACTGTGTGTTTTGTTCTGGGGCTGCAGCATATTCCTGCCCCTATATTCCTCATCTTTTTTTTGTATATGTGTGTGTCTGTGTGTGTGTGTGTCCTGTTTTGCCCATATATCTCTAGGAATAGACATCCCAGAACAGCTTTGGTTTCACAAGCAGACCAGTATGACTGTTCCCATTAGGTTCTGCTTGATACATCTATATTAGATTTTATTGAAAATTATTTAGGGATTAAAATCGTATACAATGGACACATAGAAGGAAAGAGAGTTAGAGACAGGAAAGAGTAAAAGAGGCATGAAACGAGCAAAAATAAAACAAAACAGTGAAAATAGACAACACAGAAGATGTACAGTAACTCCTAGAAGTCTGCTTCCACACCTGTATCAGATGAGAGGAACACAAAACAGAGAGCCAAACAGCAAAAAAGTAAACATAAAAAAAAGCTATCTTTTAGGTATCCATGTGTGTGGAAGTCAAAACCTATGATGATTTTACAATATTACTCAGGGAGGTATATCTCTGGAGCTGGAGCTTAATATTTAGCATCAGTGTGTATCCGTGAACACCTCCCGTGGTTTGTATGCATGGGCATACTCGTGTATAAAGAATTTGCAAAGCCCCTTCAGAAGGAAAGTATGCTTAATAGTAGGTGTGGGCAGCTCCAGACTCTCCGAATGGGGCAAAGGACAGAAAAAGAGGTGATACGAGCCCCAATATCCAGAGGCACCCAAAATCACCGGAACACAAGGAGGGCAGACATAGGGATGCTCACACCCACCAGAGAAAGGCAGACAAGAGCACCTGGTGACCGACCCCAGAGGGGTCAAACCCCAAGGGGGCCCTGTACCTGAGGGGCCTAACCCCGGAGGCTAGTAACCGGGTCCCACAGGGCTGCAGCAACAAGGCCATGGGCTCCACTGGCAGCCGGTCACAGCCAAGGATTAGGATGAGAGCCCTAGGGTCAGAGGTCTGGGGGCGCACAAACCCCTTAGTGGGTACCCCACAGGGCTAGGAGGCCCAGGCCCAGCCCAGCAGCCACAAGGAATGAGAAAATGCCCACTGAAGTACCCAACGCACCTAGAGAGCCCTCAGTGCAGCAGCAGACACAGGAAACTGTCACAGGCGGGGAGCATAAGAATGGGGAGGAGGCAGGCCCTGCTCATATTTGGGGCCTAGGTGGTTCAGTTGGTGGGGTGGGGGAGGCAAACACTCAACCTGAAAAGTAGACAGAAATCAACTTCCTATTCATCCAGTCACATTCACACATCCGATCCTTACAACCATACCGACATAAACATGCACCCAATGAAGATGCACACAGAGGCAGACACTAAACATATTCTTTCAGTCCTCATACATACATTAACCTCCCGAGCCTGAGGGCCAATCCCTTTAGGCGGACATCCACAGACCCCCCAGTGTGGGAAGGGGCTGGCAAAAAAGAAAAAAAGAGGGGTTGGAAACAGGTGCCATCATAGGGAGGAGAGCAGTAGTCCAGCCCCAAACACTACCACAGGCCCACCCCAGGAGGGACTTCTCCAAACACTGCCGGCCACTGCCCCTCCAAGGCATCCCCCACAGACAACAGAGCAGGTATCCAACCTGCTGAGGAGCCTATCCCGTCCCCCAGCCAGCCAATGACTTTCTTGTTACTAATAGGTCTGGGATGCTCGGGATATTGTTTGATAAACTAACTCTTCCTTAAAAAAATCATAAACTTCTTCTGCTTTGTTCCTTTACTCTTACTTATGTTGTCTAATAGATCTATGTATCGTTTACAGAGCTGGATCAATGCTGAAATAAAATTGCACAAAAATGGAACTCTGCCTCACATGTTTATTATTATTCCAGTGCCCGTCCCTGGTTAGTTTGTCCTAGCTTAACCTGTTAGCAGAGCTCTGCTGCTCAGAAAACTCCAAAATTACATTTAAAAGTAAACTTGTAATCTTGATACTCTAATTGCAAAAATGAGATCAAGATTACACAATCATGAAGCCACTAACCTAATTTTGGGACTTTTAAAGGATTTTATGTACAGTAATCAATTCATTTTAATCAACAACAACAACAGTTCCGATTTGTCTTTATTAAAAATTTAGATTTTTGTCAATACCTATTACATAAGATCCACCAGCATTTGAGTTTCAGTAGTAAAATGAGAACATAGTCAAGGCTTGAGAACATGAAAGGTGTGTGTGAATGGCTGTTAGTAATAGTAATAATTTATGATCTAATAGATGTCTATGGGCGGAACCTCATTTTAATAAGGCCTATTGTACTTATTTATCAAATAACTTGGGCAAAGTTGTATATCTTAAACCAGCTAGTGGCCACTGTTTTCTATCATGAAAAAAATCAAAGTCTGAAACGTTTTCTCTATTCTGAAATAATACCATGCTGTTAGAAGGAGGTGAACTAAGTCTCATACCTTTTCTCTTTACACACCTGATCAATATTTTTTGAAAGACAAACAAGGTTAAGCCCGTCTGATAGAGAAAGATAATAAATCATTTCAGTACTGGGAAGGTTAACAAAAAACTGTACACAAATGTAGGTGAGAAACATAAAAAACATCAAAGCTTTAAAGTTGCAGGAAAGAGTTTTAAGAAAACGGTGCACTTGGTATGAAAATTTGAAGAAGCACTCCCAGTTGCTCTCTGTTGCACTAGAACTCTCACTCTACAGATCCACAGCAGGTTCCTCTGCGGAGCCTGCTAGTGAGCATGGGTACAGATGATGATGGATAAACCGATATGGTAAATTAACTGGTAAGGAACAAATATTAATGAAATTCTTCATATTGATGCAGAAATGCAGCACACCTTGAGCATAAAAGGACAGCACAGGGGTTAAAGCACTACGCAATAAGTACATAAGTGTGATTGATACTGCTAAGACATTGATTCCAGCTCTGATTGGTTGTTTCTGAATGGGAGCAGTCCATTTCTAAAAAGACAGTAAAAACACTGGGAGGAGGCATAGCTACTTGTTTGTTGTTTATTATCTGCCTTATATGTTACAGTCAGGACATAGTGACAGACTGAGCTATGTAAAACATACATCTTGTCAAAATGTTCCCATTGCACTTTTAATTCCAACTATATTTTGTAAGGAGTTCAATGTTTTTTGCTTGTTCAATTAAATATTCAAAAGCACATTTGCAATAGTCAACAATTTGCAGTATATGCATAGACTAGAGTCATTCTCAACTTCCAAGTGGATTCTACTCTCTAACTCCTGGAAAGATGACAGAAAAGCTGAAGCTTGGCCAACACAAGATGACAATAACTATAGTTGTCAGGTTTGGTGGAAGTTAGTTTGAGGACCCCAAAAGCAGAGATGAAGAGGCAGAGATGAGTATTGCAGATTTAATTTTGACGGAAAATGGCAACAGAAGCATAAATCCAGGAAGAGTAAACAGGAAAACAAAAAACAGCAGACGCCAGGGAGAAACACACATGATGAGTGAAGCTATGAATCCAGCCATGTGGAACTGTACAGGAGGAGTATATATGGGAGACAGAACAAATAAAGGACTAATAAGCTGATAGGGAGCAGGTGTGGATAGAGGGAACCCGGGGAAATGAGACTGGCATAAGGGGACAACAGAGAGTAATTCAAAAAATGCAAGACAGCTTAAATATAACTAGAAAACAACTACAATGACAAAAAAAGGAAAAGAAACCAACAACCAAGAAAACACAGAATGACATAAATCAAAGCGTAACTGAAAACTCCAAAGGAAACTTAAAAGTATTGTGGACTGGCATTTGCAAGAGCGTGTGCAAGAGCATACACAAGCCCATTTCTCCTCATGCCTGCCCTGTTTAAAATGTGCTGTTCACATAGCTCATTCAAGCTTACTGTGTCCAAATACAGCAGGGACTATATAGTGAACTTTATAGCAAACTCAGTTAACTGACCGTTCGGACAGACGATCACTGCTTTTTGCTCCGTTGGTCACGTAACCCCTCCTCCACCACTCAGTCTCTGCGGCATCTTTGTTATTATTTCCCACTGTCAGGTACAGTAGCGACAGCCTATGGCCGCCGTGACAGCATATCCCATAATGCTATGCAAGGAGAGCTCTACACGCAAAGCATTCTGGGATATATCTGCCTCTTCTGAGGCCTTTCTTTTCTTCTCATACACTTCGTAGACACTTTTTCTCATACGACCCTTGGCCATTTTCAAAGAACCTCGGTGAAAAGGGTGAGCTTCAATGACTGTCTGAAACCGTAGCTCACCACACATATGCGGCTGAAAGTGCGCATGTGCAGAAAAAGATAGCTATCGGGGTGAGCACATAGAACGTCCTTATGTGAACATATCACCAGAATGATTGACAATTAGGACCACTTATTTAGATGATCCACCCGGAAATAAACAATCAACCTCTATACCTTTAACAGAACCAAAAAGTCCACAAAGGGCAGAATCTTTACAATAGGGGGTGTCACACAATAGTTCTAAGAGTTTCACTCTCAAGCTTTAAATATTCAACCACTGTCTCCAATCTTTTTAAGGTTAAGGTAGAGGAAATTGCTTCTGTCTTCTGTGCTCTAGGACTTTCAAAACATGCTAATTGTTGGAATTTAATAAGGTTTGATGCAGCTGCTAAACAATCTAACATTATATGTCCTTAGTACTCACTGTTTAAAAGTATCTCATTTAATTCTTAGCTTTTGAATAGTATTAGTAGAAGCCCTGATATAAATCAAGCTTAAGGCAAAAAAAAAAAAAAAAAAAAAAAACAGGTTAATGTTTGGATATTAATTTGTGTGTAGAGTAGGTGTAGCATCCCTAGTTACTATTTATGGTAAAAATTGAATTTTTACATCTTAAATACTTTCCAAGAAACTGAAGTAGGGTGGATGAAAATCAATAGGCCAAATACAGATGGAATGTGTGCTGCTAAATCCAAGTGAATCAATAATAAAGGGCTGTGTTCTAAATACAAATTGTAGTAACTCATTTTATAAAAATGGTAAAGCTAATTTTTATAATGTTTCATTTACCTGCTACAGAACTATCTGAGTGAAAGAATCTGCCTAAATCTAGTTGATTCTGACCCAGTTAAAGAACAGCCACTGGGAAAGGGATAATATGTAAAAAAGTTTGGAAGGTTGTTTACTGTGTGGATATTTTCTGCAAACTCCCACTCCTGCAACTTATACTTACAAGTATTAACAAAATGACTGATCAAATGAGAAATCTTGTAACATTTCATACACTTACTGTAATAAAGCAAAATTCTTCTTTTTGCTTTTTATGAGCACATGAAAGTGGCAACAGACAGTTTTTGCCAATAGAAGTTCGCTGAAGTATGAAGGTTCAGGTTTCATACTTACAGAGATGGCTGTGATGTTATGGTGGGAAATTAGGCATTAAACAAGACAACACATCAATCACAGCAGTAAGCAAGCATAATCTTTTAGTCTAGACCAACAAGATTAATGTTAAGGAGGTGCCAGTCCAATCCCCGCTCCCCAGGGTTCTTAACAACAAAAGCTCTGAACATTTGACTGTTATTTCTATATAACCAAAAATTGGCTGCAGTAAATACTTACCGGTAAGCCCCGTTCCCTCCAGAGCATTCATGATTCAAGGATTTCATTTGGTCTATGCCATACCCCAGGGAGGCTAGCTGGATTTCCTTCCCTTAAAGACTGATGTCCCACACCTTTTCCCCATCATTACTCTCAGCTTTATGTCAAAGCCTTACTTCCTCTATATGTCACCGTCGCCTGTCGAAGCTAGGCTGGGCAGGTTTAAAAGGCTGCCCTCCAGAGGGCCCCTCAGAAAGCGCCTCAGGTAATAGCACAGAACACATTCTTCCTTCAGGTTACACCTCTCAGTGTTCATGAATTGTGCAATCACATGGGATGTCGTTGCCTATGCCATGCATAAAAATAGAACAAAAGCCATGTATTCTGCAGCAGTCCCCTAAACAAATAAGAGCAATATACATGGCTATCTAGATGATTCAAAAAATTTAAAAAATATTTAACTATTCAAGTTGTTATATTTAAAGAGCAAAGCTTGAAAATGTATTATTGTTAGTAGGAGGTTTTCCACTGCCTTTCAATGGTTTCAAAGCCCTGGTCAAGTTTCAACACACATCTAACCTTTATAGTATAATCACAAGGATTTTTGTGCAGATGTCCTGCAGTGCTCTGTATCAGCAACAGTGACAGTAACTCTAGAAGACAAGTGATTGCCATTCATCCCTTTAATTAGTCAAAAAGAAGTTTTGAATTTTAGGAACCTAGACTTAAAAACACCTTCTGTGTTGTCAGTTTATCAAGAATTAGCTTGCTTAGAACTTTGCTTTCAGACTTTATAGAGCTCTGTGTTGTCAGGCTACTGTGGCAGCTGGCTTAGCCAGGTGCTGGGGTGGGGGTGCCTGTCTAAACTAGTGCTTATTGTCAGCAAGTGAACTTATTGTTTCCCCTAAATTAATAAGTCACATTTTTTTAAGGTTAGAAAATACACCTCTTAATCGTATCTGTACAATTAGGTTATCAGGATTACTAGTTTACTTTGAAATTATTTTTGGAGTTTTCAGACCAGTTTTCAGGTTTCAGACCAGTTTTCATGTGAGGTACAACATGATCATTTTTGCTGTTGAGACAAAGTGTTTTTTTTAGTAGCTACTCTGCCGAAAACTGTTCTTTTTTTTTTTTTAGCAGCCCAAGGACCTCGATTAAGACATAAAAAAAAAACAAAAAACAAAATTACTTATAAAAACAATTTCCAAATATATTTGATTGATAGGCTGAATGGCGGAAGGGTAGCAAACTTAGCAAGAGAAGCTGGAGGAGAAACTTCTTGGACTTATTTGGACCCGAACATCAAAACACAGATTGCCTTCACAAAGCCTCAGAAGCAAGATCTATGTACAAAAAGTAAACATGTACATGAAATTATGTTTTGTTTTTATACTTTTTGTTGTCATTGGCATTCATATAAATATACTGGTGCCATAACTTAGTATATGTTTGATTGGTTTTTGGAATTATAGCCCCCCCTGAAGAAAACTCCACTGCTTACACCCAGGTTTTTCAAACACGGCTCGACCGGCTAACAATCAGCATTTGGTTCTTCCCCCTCTCTGGCAAGCTGTGTGGCCTCAATCCTGCCAATGTTGTGTATCTGGTTACACCATAACGCTGGGTTGCTGTTGATGATGTTACCATCAAGACATAAATCAGGAAAGTAAACAAAACATATAAGGAAGCCAGGGCGTAGTAAGTTAAGCTTCTCTGACTAATTCGAAGCGCTCTCTTTCATCCTCTGGCATGGGAGCTGGCTCAGAGCTCGCCTGCCTGTTTTTGTTTCCTGGACCGGGCCGTCTGTGGAGCTGGTTGCCTTTAATATCTCTGCTTCTTTCTGTATGTCTACTTCTGTCTCCTTGAACACCAGTCGGCCTCAGCAGATGGCGGCTCACACCGAGCCTGGGTCTACTGCATGTTTTCTTCCTTTTAAAAATAGTTTTTCCTCTCCACTGTCGCTACAAGCATGCTTAGTGTGAGGGATTGCCTTCAAGTCAATGAGTGGATGCAATCAACTGTTTTTTTTTTAGATAGAAAACTTTGAATCAGTTTGACTGTATGATCTGGTTGAATTGTAGAGTGCCTTGAGATGATGTGTTGTGAATTAGTGCTATATAAATAAACTGAACTGAATTTAATTAAGTGGGCAGTATTATTTCGCTCTTTTGTCTTACATTTTCACAAATGTAAATAGAATTGTTTTGTTATTTTTATATCAGACCCGACTGGTGTGGTGTGTTGACCTGCATACATTGCACTAAGTGGTATCAGGTAACTAGCGGGTTAACCCGGGTCTGATCAGATCAGAGCCAAGGCAATTTTCACACATATCGCTTGTCTGGGTTGACACGGGTCAGTGAGCTGTTCCCACTGCCACTAAAAGCCGATTGTTCCTGGTTTTAAACAGGTTTTTCGGCCAGAGAGAAAGGGTTATAAGATAATAAACTTTAAAATGCTTTTGTTACTCAGTTTAATAATCATCCAGACCTCTCAGGTATTCTGGCTCAAATCTACTTTGAATACCCAGATCCAAACAGAGAAGAGCAGCGTTTAGTTTTATGCTTCATTAATCTGAAATAAACTCTCAGTAAAGTGCTAAAACCCTCAGTTGCTTTAAATCGAGATTAGGAACTTATTTGTTTAAAATCGCCTTTGACTGTGCTATCAAAAAATTATTGGCTAAGTTTTTAGATCAGTTTACTTTTCATTTTCCCAATCAATATTTTTTTTTTTTTTTATTTTCATCTCATTTTGATTATTCATTAAATATTCATCTTGCTACTGAAAATTGGTGTGTTATAATTTTCCTTGCCTTATCTAAAGAGCAACCTTATTGTTTCATGATTTTGTTATGTCATGAAATGGGTAGTTCCCAAATAGGGAGAGATGGCGTTAAGTGTCTTTCTTCTTGGTCGGAAAAAAAAACAACAACAAAAAAAAAACAACTAATATTTTAAGAAAAATGGAAAACTGGTAATGCCAAAGGCAATATTTGATTATTGTACCCTCCTGGTACAAAATTAGATTATAAACAGAATGCAAGAAAAATTCTCCCTGAACAGTTTTGTTCATTTGCTCTCGATGTTCTTGAAAAAAAAAAGTCAATATTTCCCAAAATATCCTTTGAACTATTTGCTTGTTTAAAATCAATCACCAATGCTATGAATGAAAGGTAGCTGTAGGTTGTAACATTCAAATAGATATTTTAAATTCCCTTTTCTATAGCTGTAGATATAATGAATGTTTCTCCTGTTAAAATAAATGTATGTTCAAATATTAATCCGGCTATTCTGTAAAAAATGTTTTAAAAAAAAAAGATATAGGAAGATATAATCAGGAATTGTGCTTTCTTAAAAAAAAATTAACAAACCGCATATCACTTCAAAACAAACAGAAAACAAAAGGATGTTTCATTACAATATTTAGAGCTGAACTGATAATAATTGATATTCATGTGTAGGCAACTTTGGCCCCCCAGGATGGTTAAATTAATTATGCTAACAGGGTCATTTAACTGCTTGATTCAAAGAAAGCAGCTCTCGCGTGTTGAATGACACAATAATTACACACACAATCTAACAAGAGGACAGTGACAAGTAGAGGAGTGACACCCTCATTTCCATAAAGTACAAAGAATACGTTTACACATCTGAGTACAACTAACAGCTACAAAAAAAGATGTTACAGTCATACAGGCAGAATAAAAGAATAAAAAACGGTTTTATAGCCACTGCAGCTTCTCTCTCACACTAATAAATATGATTTGTTACTATGTGTTATTATTTAGAATTATTCATTTACTCTGTCACTGCACATGGAGTGGTAATAGAAATGCCATTGAGGAGGCTGATTTACTCAGTAAAATTTTCATCTCAAGGTCCTGCACTGTGTGATTGGTGCCAGTGAGAGTAACAGGAAATCATGCATTATGTAGGCGAATTTGACACGACCTTGAGACTCCACGGCACAGACCATCTATTACTATCCCAGCGACCTTCCCGTCGCCAAAGATACATCTGATGTGTTTAAAGCTGCTTTACAATGCATTAGGAGGGCTTTACATGCACTGAGCTCACTTTATTTGCTCATACATTTCAGAGGGGGAGTTTAGTGCCATGCTGATGGGGGCCGTTCACAGTGAGTGAGTCACTTGTGGAGACAAATGAGCTCATGGAGGCAGTCCGAGGAGCTGGGTAATAACACATTTCAGGGTAAATTCCCCTTTTTTCCACTTTTACTTGCTACCTGATGTACCGCACATTTACAATGCAGTGAACCCCTTGCAGATTTGGGCTCATTATTTATTCTCTCTTGCTGTAATTGATTGACCTGCATCTTCAAGATGTGAATAGATATAAATTTTCCCACCAAGATAAGGGATGTCAGGATCAATATTCTCACAGTTGTTAAGCTTTTGCAACCTTTAGAATATCATCTGTAATTGATATCTCTTATTTAATTGTCTATTTTTTTTATATAATGAGTTTCTCTTCCTGATTTTTGACCGTACCAGTGACATTTGGCCTTCCCAACAAGCAACATGAAGCCAAAGGTCATACTGGTCTTTTTCAATGTTTGCAATGTTCCAAACAGACCTTTTTTGTACTTTATTAAACGGAGACTTATTTTGTTTGGGATATGTGAGAAACCATACAAGACTAGCACCAAGGGGAAGAAAAATCATAAATAATTTATTGAATAAAAATAGAAATCTGAAAAGTGTGGGATTTATGTGTCAGAACTTTGCTATTATCTATTTAAATCTATTTAACTTTCGTGACTTGGAATGGAGGACCCAGTATTCAGGCGAGACAGACAGTGGGATTATTCAAAAGGAGTTTATTTAACCCTTTAAAGCCCGATCCAAGTAAAAAACAAAACAGGAAATAACTTTTTTTTGGTTTGAAGGCCTTTTAACAAAATACGTAAAAAGAAAAAAGAAAACAGAAATACATGTTTGATACTAATAATCTATTACTATGCGATAAGTGAAGATTATTTTTTGTGTAGTCTTCTGCCCTCTGTTATCAGGTATATCTGATTGTGTAAAATAGGATTTTGAGCAAAGTTACCATTAAATTATGCAAAAGGTGTCAGACGCAAAACATTTCAGAAACCGTATGTATC
The DNA here is from genome assembly GCF_000732505.1 of Cyprinodon variegatus. Lineage (NCBI taxonomy): Eukaryota > Metazoa > Chordata > Actinopteri > Cyprinodontiformes > Cyprinodontidae > Cyprinodon > Cyprinodon variegatus. Next base: position 1,271,502 of record NW_015150454.1, on the reverse strand, counting down.
AAATATGATACATTTGGCATTACAGGGTTAAAAACGAAGGATCCAGCCAGTGAGCTGCCAACAAGATGTGGTGGGCACGCCAAGAGTGTCCCAGACGCTGAAGCTCCAGAGAACAAGCAGGAGTCCGGAAACAGGTCAGGCAAACAGATCAGAACAGGAGCAGGCAGTCTCAGAGGTCCAAGAGTCCGAAGCCCGGTCAGGCAAACAGAACATGACAGGAAGATGCAAGCTCAGTGATTGAGAGCAGGTCTGGATCAGGTAATCAGGAGCAGGTGGAACAAATTAGCAGTGATTAGAAACTGGGCAAAGTAAGACAGGGGAATGTAATGAGTAATAAAGTGAGTTATCAGTACCAAGATCATGACATTAACTTGCTTGAACAGCTGTTTATAACACAGCTCTGGCTATATATTTAGATAGAATACCCTGAATTTATCAATACAACTTCACATCATCGGTGGCAAACCTCTGCGTGAGATTTCTTTGGTTGAGCAGCGTTTTCTGGAGTGTTTTTCACAATAGACTGCAATTTGGATTTTGGCCAAGATGTTTAAATTTAGTCACATCTGACTAATTCCTTCAGAATTTGTTCTTTTCACATTTCCTGGGCATCACCTGGATGACTTATTTTTTATCTAACAAATCAAATCAACAGTTCTTCCATTCTTTCAAAAAGGCCATACTTGTTCAAGTAAAAGACTATATGTTGTTTTGTCAAAAAATCTCTCATCTGAGCTTTGATATTAGCAGTCCCTCCAAGTACTGATCAGTATTGTTTTTGACAGCCATCCTAGATTTAGTCTTAGTCACATTTTAGTCATTAGGATGTGTGTTAGTTTTTGTTGGTTTTAGTCGACTACACGAAGCAGCAGCACGGCTGATGGTACTAATCACTTGATTATAACAGGAGGTGAACATGCTACACCTTTTAGAAACCAGAATTTTGAAAACATTCATTTCACTTCATTACTAAACAATGTAATATGTACATATTAAAGATTAACACATTACATAAAATTTGTGGTCATAAACTAAAAAATATTGCAAAGTTCAATGGCTTTAAATGTGCTTTGTGAGCTACAGTATTAGCATGTTATGGTTCTTGCTCATGTCATCCCTCATTCACTTTTGCACCCCTGTTCAATAAACACTTAGGGAAGTGAGATTATATTTCCATATAAAAAGCCTAATAATTACAGGGAGGAGGATGATGGGAGTTACCCTTATCAAAGGAAATGATAAGGGACTAGCAGGCCCCGTGAAAGAACAGGGTCCATTTTGATATAATTGGCAGTGGAATTATTTATGACATTAATTGCCACATTATCGACTGGCTGTCAGGTCCTGTGTCAGTCTGTCCATATTTCTTAGCAGAAAGAGCCAGCTCAGCCTGGTGTCCACTGACAAGCTAATTACAACAGCACAACCTTAAATGACAAATGTTACTCATCGAGGACTGGCCAGGCCCGGAAATAAGGGCCGCTTCTCCCCCTCCAGCCTCCCTGGATCAAACAAGACTGCAGCGTGCTGCCAAATGCAGTCAGGTGCAGGAATGACAGGGATGCATGTCAGACAGAGAGAGAAACGGATACAGATGGAGGAAGAGAAGAAGAAAGGGAGGTAGATGCTTCTCAAGAAAGCATCCACTATATATGTTGGACAGTTGTCATTCACAAGGATGTCTTTTTATTGCCTCCTTCTTTTGGTTGACTAATGTCAATCAATCATCAGGTGGTAGCAGGGGGAGGGGGGGTTGGTGGGTGGTATTGTCTCTCGCTGAAGGTCCCACTGCTTTTAAAAAAGTTTATTATACAAATAATTAAGATCAAGCCACACATGTTTTACCAATCTTCATTGGTAAAGCTCTCCAGTTTGGCTAGCAAGAAACTAGCTTTGTAAAACTGTACTTATAGGAGGGACAACGGTGAAGGAAGGCAATGCATTACTGTTGCTCCTCATGTTAAGGATACCTCCTTAAAAAATAAAAATCCCACAATCATTTATACTCCTGGAAGGTTTTGATTTTATTTTATTCAATCAAGAAAATTATTTCTGATTAAGAAAGTGAGATATGACGGATGTAAAAGGAGTATCTAATGTCAAAAATAATTTGGTTTTAATGTACATTTTATTAGAAAATGGTATTTAGAAATATATCTATACCCTTCTCAATGAACAGTGGAAAAAAGTGGCTTTGCAGAAGTTAAACTCCTTCATCAGTAATGAGCTCCACTTTTTTGATATTGGAAAGCTTCCTGGCAATCATCCTATTCTTTAGAATCAAAAATCCTCATTTGTTTCCATGTGAAATTTTTCCCCGGAAAGGGAAAACGACTACTACACCAAATAAAACACACAGCCCACAACATAAAAAATAATAAAACATATCCCACGTCATCAGCATTCGGGTAACCTCTCCATCCTCACTGCTAACAACAACTGGATTTTTACAGAGCTATGCTTCGTCTCTAAAGAATAAATAAAAAAAACACAAAAATAAATAAATTAAGGATTTGTCAATATGTCTATAGATACTTTATCAGCTTCAAGCTTGGATTCTGGCTTGGCTTCTTCAATACACCAAAATTACCTTTGGGTACAAGAAACATCTATCCATTTCCTGCTGCTTGCCCATCGAGGTTACAGGGAGTTGGTACCCATCTCCAGCAACCTTTGGGTAAACGGTGGAGTAAACCCAAAGTCACCAGTCCATCGAAAGGCAACACACAGACACACATGCACACACAAATAAGGGTAATTTAGAGACAATAATGAACCTTAGTCACATTTTTGGACAGTGGAAAAAAGATTCACACTCACAGGAAGAAATTTACATTAGTAATATTGAAAGATTAAACATTATTTTGCCAGAAGTAGGGATAAGTTTTGGCCTCTGTAACTGTTGTGGAAAATAGTGAATTAGGAAAATAATTAATAATTTATCCATTTAATGCATGCATGTGGGATCTAGAGCACTTTTATATTTTAAGGTTAAAAAAGAAAAAAGGGAACTTTTTTTCTCTAAAATAAATATGGTTTATCTTTACTTAACATAACTTGGTGGATTTTATTGTATTTGAACACATCTAGGAAAGCAGAGAATACCAGCTGTAAATAATATTAATAATTCAATCATAAAGGTGGTTTTAAAGTTCTTTAAATATTTTATAGTTATCAAGCTTTCAATTTCTTTTTACAAAACAAACTACTAAACATGAGATCAGCAGGTTCAAGTTTTACAAACATTAGGATCCCACTTAAGTGTGCTTGGTACACCTTCAATATAATAGAACCATTAAAAAAGTACCACTAAATCAGGCTTCAGTTTAAATTTGACAGTGGGATCATGAAGATTGCTCAACATTTATTTTAAATTGCACAACTATGCAACTCGCGTGTCATAAATAAACACAACTGTGCACAGGCAGCTAGCCAAGGCTTATAAAAACATGAAAGGTTGAGAGTTAGACCATCTATTTAAGGGTACCCATTCAGGCAGAGACATGTCCATACACTAGTGGAGCCTGGGGGGCTACTGTATCAGAATGTCACTGATCTGCTGCAATGAAGTGGTGTGCCTTTTGTTCATCCACCAAGTTCCCAAGATGCAACAACAGCGTCAGAGCTGGGGGTCAATAGGGTCATTGCCTACAGGTAGATCTGTGGCTCATACCTTAATTAATCTACTGTCTGTGTTGCAGAGCATCCCATTCGTCCCTTAACATGCACAGAGGAGCACGTCAAGCATATGTCAACCCGCTATGGAACTCCCCACCCACCCTGTAATGCAGTTTGTGTTGGTGTGGCAGTTCAAGATGCGTCCTTGACAAGGATGGGAAGTGACACACACCAAACTCGGTGTGTCCCCCAGCCAGCTCCGGTGGCTCGGAGCCTGTCAATTCCAGCTCCGTCAGTGGCACAGGCTCAATGGCAGTGCCTGTGACACATGTCACAAAGTTTTAAATGTCTGCTCTTTTCAGCAGGATGGCTGGGCGCGCGCCGCAGCCAGGGGAAGGATGACATTTTGTGTTGTGTGGGGGGGGAACTTGTTGTGGCTCCCCTCTTCCTGCCTCCTCCGGCTGTCAGCCTTAGTTTCCTCTGAGCATATCAAAACACAGACAAATAAACCTTGTCATTTTGAAGCGCCAGCACTAGTGACCAGCCTCCTGAGCGGCATGTCATCTGGAATATGGTCACACAGTCCTGTAGGAGGTTGTGAAGTGTATAAGCACATGCAAGAAGGTACTCTTTCACTCTTCTTCTCACACACACACAAGCGTCTCAGAAACTGGAACGCATCTTTAAGCTAATAAAAATAAACAAAGAAAGACAGTGAACAAACATTGCATTAGGCTATCTCTGACCTTTTCTCTGTCTGTTTGTAGATGAGTGACATGCTGTGCTAAACATAAACATGGTTGCTTTCAAGCCCCACAGACATCAAAGCTCTTCATGTCTCCATCTCATCACCAATTTGTAGTCCTTCCCCTCAATAAAATCTAGCCTTCATAACGAATGAAAAATCTTTAATGTTAACTACTTTTGCAGCTGCATTATCGAGTAAAATGAGCTAATTATTTTTGATTAACTTTATAGGCTTTGGAAAAATATTAAAATTTTCTTGTGAGGCATCAATGTATTGTACGGTGCAGATTGAGATGTGAGGAAAAATGAATAAGCCCAAACACATCTGAGTTCAGCCCTTTTAATCACACGAAAGTAAAACATTTACTTCAGCTGTTAGAAATCAAATGTTTGTTCAAAATCATAAACTGGAAGGTGTGCTTGACACCTTTCTAACCTACTGCTGTGTTAAGGCACAAAGAGAGACAGTGTACATGACTAACAATAATACAAACATAACAAAATTCATAAAAACGAGATAAACAATTAAAAATACCACTGTATGTTTTCATATGTTATTTATATTTGAAGTGCATCTCAGTACAAATAAAAAAAAACATAAGTAGTATAAAAAGAGCCTAAGACATGAAAAGGAAACATCAACAGGATTAAAAATGATAATGATAAATGGAGCAAAAAGTTTTTGCATAAAAATTCAAAATACCTTAGTCTATGTAAAACAGGTCCAATACTACCTGTATATTTTACACCACATTTGGTGGGTTTGATCCATGCAAATGGAAAGAAAAGTCAGTGCAAGAGAAGCTGAGCTGTTTCAACCAAACATCAAATACACATTTTGATGTAACCCAGATTGTTTGGTTATAAAGGAGATTTTAAAAAAGCTTCATCAGTCGTCATAGAGCGCAGATTTTGACTTCTTGTGTTTATGAAAGAAGAAACAGTAGATTGGTAAAGTCATGTTGTATGATAAGGTTTTAGTTTTGTGTAGAAGATTTTAGTCAATTTTTTCCTTATGAGTACATCATCAAGGTGGTAATTTCATTTGATCAGTATAAAAGATAGACAGGTGGATACAACTTGTTCATTAATTAGAGCATTAATTGTTTGGAAATCCAATTTTTGATTCTTCTTTTCAACCCACTCTTTGTAATCTTAATTTTAGACACTTTTTTTCCCCAAACAATTATATGGTTCATATAACCTGTTTAATTATCTTTGTATTGATATTTGACATGAGATGTTGGTGACTTGTGACATTTGTCAAACTTTTGCATGATGGTCATTTAATACAAAATATCAAAAACTTTTCAATCAAATGATGCCTAAGATAAAAGCTGAATTTGGCAATCAGTTCTCAATCAGAAACATCAGAGTGCGAACTTAAGAAAATGGCAATTAAAGTAATAAATACAGGAAATCTTTTCATTAGTCCTTCTATTGTTTTCATAGTTCTGGACCTTTTGGTCCTCACCAATTTATGTAATGGAAAGAATTTACAACCTTTACAAAACATGCCTCATTTATTCTAATCTAACAATTTTTGTTTGGAGATGAAAAAACAAAATATAAGTGCAGACGTACATTAAAATATAAACTAAAACACACATTTCCAGAAAATTATGTTATTTACTGGGTTAGTATCTGAAATTATTTGAATATGCTCACATTTTGGAATAAGCAATAATTTAAAACTACCTGTGTGTGTAGATCTATGAAAATATTCAATTAGTGCTCAAAATATATACTTATTCTTGTAAATGTACGTTTTCATTGTTGATTTGCAATTGACAATAATCAATTAAATGTTTTTATCTAAGACCCTGGGTCATCAGCTCTTGTTAATTAACTAACCGGAAATCTGACCATTATGTTTGGATAAAAAATATATTTTCTATTTATTGGTGAATACAACATAAATTCAGACTTGGGCTTAGTTTAACAGACTGAATTAAACTGTTTCTGGAAAAAAACAAAACAGGAATTAGTAAAGCTTTATGTTTTGAGGGGAATTCAGCTAATTAGTGGTTCAGACGGGGCCAGAGATTTCACATGATGTAGTAGCATAAATTCCCATTCAGCTCTCGAACATATAGACAGCAATAGGCATAGAAAACTATTTTTAGCTCTTAATAATAATAATAAAAAAATTAAATGATTTACTACCTAGCAAAGCCAAAATATGGGATTTTGCTTTGCATGTTACTAGTTCTCAGCTGTAACTTCCATTCATTTGCTATTAAGACTTTGCCTAATGATAAAAAAAAACAGTTGTGAGGGCAAGCCTCAGACAAGCAATGGCAAAAAAAAAGAGAAAAAAGAATGAAGAAGATGACTCCACTTCAGGGCCCAGGTGTGTGACCGCCACCCTTTTCACCCTTGATTAGTAGCTGCAGTGAACAAGTGATCCATCATGGGTGTCCAAGAAAAGGAAGCAATTGGCTGGGTATGTTTGTTACTGCCTGTGTGTTAGACCATAAGGTAGGGAACCTGTCCTTGTGTGTGTGAGAGAGTTGTGTTGCAGCTGATGCTTAGAGGCAATCATGTCAGTGGGAGTGTCATCTCTGACTCTGAGCTGAAAGCAGGCAAACAGATGTACGCTCGGCTCAGGAGAGGATACTGGAACAGTGGCTCTAATATGCACTATAAAAAAGGAGGCATTCAATGTACACAAAAACAACAGCATATTTGGATATAAGGGATCTTATTCCAGCAGTGGATTAGGTGAATGAATTAAATCCACCAAGGTTTTAATAAATAAAAAAAATGACCCCTTTGAGAGCTTCTTGTGGACATCAGAGCTGATCGTTTCGGATGAATCTGTTGCCTTCTGAGTGCTTGCCATAGTAGATGTAGCGACACTTGGCAAATACCCCTAAAAAGAGAATAAGACAAAAATAGTTTAGGTGGGAATCATGACTGGACATGCACTTTGCTCTTAGAGCTATTGTTCTTAATGATGCTAAATGAAGAAGTAAGAATTATTAGTTGTGAGAAGTTCTTTGAATGGCAATGGACTGGGGACCTGTCCAGGGTGTACCCCGCCTCTCACCCGCAGACAGCTGGAGATAGGCACCAGCAACCCTCGCCACCCCGCTTGGGATAAGCGTGATGGAAAATGAATAGATTGATGGAAGTTCTTTGAATAGAACCTGTTGTCGATCAGGTTGCAGTCAGAAAACAACACTTTCATCAGATTAAAAAAAAAACGCTTAAATATTGAGCAGCAAATGTGAATTATTTTATTCTTTTGAGACGTTAAACCTATATTTTTTGGAAAGTATTAGTAGCATTTAGCATATTTCTTTTTATTTATAGAATAAATATACAAACTACAATATGCAACCTGAACTGATTCATAATATGTTGCAAAAGACAGTTTAAAATCTAAGCATCTATAATAATTTTGTCTTTGCTTTATTCATAAAACTAATTTAAAGAAAATGCTTGACTCTGAAGAAAAGAAATATCTGCTGTTAGCATGCATATTTTTCAGTTTGCATTTTTCCCTAAATATACATGAAGAAAAACAATGTTTGCAGTTTCAGAAAAATTGCATAAAGCAAAAATATTTGCATTTTTTAAAAATAGAGGTTTTAACCGTTAGTTTATTATTTGCTTGTTTTGTTTTTAAAATTCATAGTAATAAAAAAAAGCAAAAACACAGAATTTTACCAGAGGAACCAGAAACAACTGGGGAATATAAAACTCAATACAAAAGATAAGCAATTAAAGTAAGTGAACTTAAATACCAGGGAAAGAAATAGAAATACATAAATAAAAAATACGTTCAGTCATTAAAATACAAGTAACCTAAAAGTGATTATCTTCAAGAATGATGTTTGACATTAGCACAAGAATAACAACTACAAATCTGTTAATAAGCTGAGTTTCTAAAACTATGATCATTCACAGGAAGAAAGACTAAACAGAAGTAAAAAAACAAAAAAAAAACAGATGCACTTTTTACCGTTATCAAAAATATGCAACAGAATTTGACAGATTTGAGATTATATCTTGACCAATGTTATCATGAAAGGCCTCTATCCATATAACTATCATGTTATATAACGGAAGGTTGTCTCTTGTGCTCTAAAGGTGGTGCTGTCTGGGTAGAACCACCTCTCTGGGAACACCAGGGGTGCAGAGGAAGCCCATAGCTTTGTGGTCAGTTTGCTGTAATGCTAATGTCACAAACACTAACATCCTAACTTGATGAATGCAGGGGGCTGCACCCTAGTGTCATCCCCCACCAAATGAGGCAAGGACAAGTGGCATTAGTGGCGTCAATGATCCTCTGACAGCCTAACAGATACGGCTTTCACCAGCTTTTCTAAATAGATATCAAGTGCATTATAGGAGGGGGAGGAAGGCAGGCCAAAGACAAGGCAGGATTGGAGAAACATATGGGGAAGGCATTGTCGCAGAGGGATAAGGGACGCTCGGAGTGGTAAGTCCAATCACATAATCCAAGAAGACATTGTCAAGAGAAGCAAGAGAATGGCAACTAAGTGACAGAAAGCAGGGACGGGGACAGAGATACTGGTGCCATATTAGTGCCAAGCATATTCTGATGCCACCCTCAATTCTAACCAAACTTGACACATCGCTCTCTTTCCCGCTCTCTCTGACTCTTCAAAGTAGGCTCCACCAAGTCTCACACACAAACACACAAGTGCACATATGTGGAGAACAGAAATGCACAGGAAGCCACACAGCGCACCAGTCCCTTGCAGCAGTGGTGGGTGTTCTGTCAGGCGGAGGAGAAGTACGGCAGCAGCAGAAGCCCACAGGCCCGGGGACAAGCTCAGTCAATCTAAATCTGGACTTTGTAGTGGAGCAGTGCTCATTTCCCCTCATAGCCCAGCTACTTGAGGTGATCCAAACACTGAAGTGTGAGAAGCTGTCACCTCCCATAAAATCCAAGACCAGCTCCATGCCTGCCTGCTCCCTAGTGTATGAAGGATGTATACATGTGTGTTTTTAGGTGTGCATGAGTGTGTGTGTGTGCTTTTTTTTTTTTTTTGACAGCATGGAGGTTGGAAGCGTAGTGAGTGGGGGGATGAATTCCAGCTGCTGTGATTTGCCTTGGGACAAAGGTGCCATGGTTGTATACTGTTCTTGACACCACAGGACTCAGGGTATCTCACAGCACTCAGACCAAATGGTTGCCAGGGTCTTTCATATATTCACTGTGTACCCAACGAAATACTCGCTCTCCAGGAGCAGGACCCTTAAAAAGATTACCCGCCAAGGCACCAGAACCATGTCTCCAATAAGACATCACCTAGAGGGTATATATTCATAGGTTGCAACCAAAGCCTTTAAGAGATAACCTTCACAGATGAAGGAACTAAACCTAAAGGCCCCACAAGTCTTCACACTCTGCTGAACTCAACTTCAGCCTGTGGGTACTAAGAATGATTGGAGAGGCCACAATGTGAAACTCTCAGGCACCAATTGGAGATGTCTGGACTATGAGTGACCTGTAGCTCTCCAACAGCGCCAATATACACCTCCGTAAAATAAAAAGGAGGAGAAGTAAATTAGGAGTAATGGAAGAAAAAAGATCAGGGATGTGTCTGCTTCCCAGTGGGTGAAAAACTGCCCAAATGTGACAGTTCTCCATTTCTGCACTACATTAAGCACTATGTTGTGTGCATAAACAGCCCTCTCCAGTTTGCTTTCTTCCCCTCACAGCGAGAGGTGCACTTATTACAAGAGAAACCAGGAGAAAGATGGGCTGGCTAGAGATGGGGAAGGGAGTAACTAAGCCAAATTTACTCTTACATAATACCTTCAGAGGCCATGCTTATGCCTCTGGGATTCTGCCTGATGAACCCGTACTTAATAGCAAGTATTACCATGCCAGCACTCAACAATAGCCTCTGTGTATCTAAATGTGCTAATATCACCAACATTGCCACGTTCCAATACATATTTTGATTTTCAGCACAGAAATCATGTGAACCAAGAGAACATTGGGAGCGGCCATTAAAGTGACATATTAACAAAGTTATGAGTAGGCTAATGCTTCCATTATGCCCTGGTAGAGGAACAATCACAGCTTTGTATTACACAGAAGCACAGCAAAAGAAGTTCAGAACATTTCATCCCTGCAGTTGTAGCAAAGTATAAATAATATGAGATATGTATAAGATTTGTATAACCAATAATAAACATACAATGTTGCTTTTCTTGTCTCTTTTACTTTTTTCTGTTCTCATCAATGTGACCAACTGGTGGACATTGATGGTGGTAAACTACATTGCAGCCACAGCTGCCCTGGGCACACTGAAAGAAGCGACTCCTGCATCCTACCCCACTGCTGCCCCAGCATAGTCAGTTTACAGTTTACAAAATATACATTGAGACTGCTGTGTATTCATTTGCTGAGAAAATGTCAATAATATTCACAATAAGAAACCAATCGTACTCAAAATGCTGTGCTCAATTGAAATTCTTATTGAATCCTATTTTAATATAGCAAAACAAGTTAAGTGATTTGTAGAATAAAAAGATGCACAGTAACAGGTATCCTAGTACAGGCTATGATAATTTTGCAGTTTGGGAGGTTGTATCTTACACAAAAAGTATGGGATGGGATTCTTCAACTGAGGTGGAGCATTGAGTAATGGACTACTGTAAGTTAACAGGCTGAAAGGTGCCAACAAATTTTACTGGCTTGCATAAAAAACAAATTCAACCAGAAATATAACCAGGTAAAAAAACATAGCCATGGAATTTAAATTTAATGAATGAAATGAAACACTTCTTAAGGCAGAAATGTTCTGTTGTGATCGTTAACTAACTGGCTGTAAGATAAATAGCTTGAACTTTTAAGTAACCATTATTGGCTTGTCATATCTTGTTACTGTATAACCAGTGGAACAGTTAAAGGGTTAGCAATTTGGTCTTTTCTCTTTAAAATCAAAATATTTGAAAAATGGGAAGTGATCTTTGGAAGGATTGTGGACTTTGTAGGTCTGTCACTAAAAGGGGCAAGAAGGAACAGAGCACCCTGACCTGTAACGGTCTACTTCTTCACCACACCCTGGAGTCAAGAAAGCACCCATAGTCTCTAGTCCGTGGGTAACAAGAATATCTCCGGAAGTTATTAATTCCCAGTGACATCAAGATACACAACTCTGATTCTACTGTCTGTTGGACAATTGTACATCTGACATTTTGATTATCATAATGCTGAACTGTGGACAAATACACCATTTATTGTACACCATATGTGCTGTCTAAATTGGAATTGTTCTTCTTCTCTTCTGAAAAACATGAAATAGAAATTTAAACCAATGGTAATCACATAAGGTGTCCCATTAAGATGTAAAAACATTACAGTCCTAAAAAAAAACAACATGCAGCCATCATACACTCTACATAACATCAAATCTAATGACTGCACGGTTTGTTTTTTTAAAGGACTGAATTTAATGTTGTACTTCACACTTTCCTCAAGTTAACCACTTTTGGTCTGTTTGAAGACTTTTGCGAAATAGGACAGATTACAGTATTTAGGTCACCCTGACCCTTGTGGGCATCAACATCATCAATTGGCCTTTAGAGCTAAGCTACCTGACCTGAAAGTGACAAGTATCAACTAAGTCCATGCTGCTCCTTCCATCTGAGTTTTTCATTGCAATGATAAAATTATACTGCCCAGGAGGCACTTCTGAACCACATCAGGACAGTAATTTAGCAGTCACTACATTTAACAATACATAAAAATATCACAGGGGTCTTGGCTACATTTGAAAATATTCCAGAACTACTCTGATTTTGTCTGTTTACCTTTAAATGTAGAGAGGGGGCCAAGTTCAGGTTAAAGGCAAGACTTGTACCACAATAAAATATGTTAAGACCAGATATTAGATTTACAGAACATCGGAAAAATGCATGTTTTTATTGTTTAAATTTGACTGTATGCTGAAAACATATAAGACAAACAACAAAGACCTCCATGGATCTGCATGCATGAATCTGTCAAAATTCCTTGCCATATTTTCTAATAGTCTGCTCCAGAGTTTTGCATTTAATCAGCACACACTCACAAGAGGGGAGTTGGAGAGGGATGTGAGATGGAGTGGGTTTAATGACTGCTCCCTGCATAAAATCAGCTTGACTCTTTTTCAAGGGCCATCAATATGTCACCCAGCGACATGTCCAACGGATGTAGCTTTTAACATCAAGGTTATCTATTCACAGAATGAATTTTTCTCTGCACACTCCTATTTTCTTGTCTTGTCCCTTCTCTAAATCTGTCCTCTCATTTTTTTCAGCTGTTCACACTGTCTTTTCTCTCCCCTGCAGTATCTTTTGTCGTATTTTACATTTTCAGATCTTTTTTTTTGTTTTTTTTCGATTCCGTTGTTTGCTTTTCTTGTCTCTTTCACTTCTTTTTTCTGTTCTCATCAATGTGACCAACTGGTGGACATCATTTTGTATCGTTAACATTATTATGCACTGCTAAACGCATTGGACAGAAAAAAAAATATTAACATATCTACACGTTTTATCCCAAGTAGAAAATGTTGAAATAATACAGGTATCCAGGATGGGGGTGGGGTCAGACAGAGCTAGCCAAAGACACTATATATAAGTGACCTAAGCACTTTTGGCTTTGGCCGCTGCCACTTGGTACTGCGGAAATAGATCAAGCTATTATTTTATCAGTTCCCATAAATGACATAAAGAGGCAAAATGTAAAATAGAGTTCAGGTGTCAGTGATAGGGTGTTAATTTTTTAAAGTCCATCCAAGGGTTTAGTATATCATTGATACAATTTTAAGTAAGATAAAATGGAAGGAGGCGTAAAAAATATAAATTACTTTTAATTAGTCACCAAAATACTGATGATGCTAGGTTTGAATTCTGGTGTTTAGAATTATTATTTTTCAACACAATGCCAATATAGAAAGGAACAGCAATAATACCAAAGAAATTGATGTTTATAATGTTCTATATCACATTCTGCAATATAAATACCCAGTTTGTGGATAGTCCCTCTGTGTTATAGGTAGCTTAGTCTGTTTCTTTAAGGAATTATTAAGGACATCCAGCAAAAAAGCAAAATTTCAATATAAACGTCTTATGATTTGCTGTGGTGAGCGATGAGTAAGGGAACAGCTGAAGGGACTCACATGGTTAGCTAGTCGATTATATTTTAGCACTTTAACTAGCCACTATAAACATGCTTAAAATAATCAGAGGTGCAAAATAATGTTTTACTAAACTATGTTCTTTTTATTAAAAACACACTAATGAACAAATAGGGTGTTTGCAAAGTAAACACTTAGATCACACAATGTTCTTAGGAAATTATCATCATCTACACAACCTAAAATCGCATCAGTCTATTAATATTACTTTTTAAAATTAATTTGCATGCATTTACTCAGAACTTAGACATCAGCGTCTTCTGATGTTGCACACAGAGCCACATAGTGTCTGCTGATGTTGCCCTTAGTTATTTGAAATAACGGAAGCATAGTCACAATGCACACACACAAAACACAGATTTAAGGACATGTTGTTTATTTTTTTCAGATGTTTTTTTTTCTTTCTTTATTTTATGTTAAATGACTTTAATTTTTATATTCATTCACTCAGCTTGTTTAAAAGGCTAATGCACTGATAACCTATGCAAAATTGATATTTCAATTTTCTTACCAGGATCAAATTTTCTTTCTTTTTTTTCAGTGGAATACAGGTGAAATGTGGATTAAGACAGTATTCACATCATGTGTGGTCTCAAATCTTTAAGCTGCTGTAGCATTCTTATAGTGCTGTATTTGTCTGCGTATCTGAGTTGCTGGATGGAACTTATTCAAAAGAAACAACATAACAAGCAAACAACATAACTGACCAGATATCAAGCATGTTTGATATCCGCAATATGGTTTAGGCAATTTTTTCAATATATTATTGGGAGTAATGTAAAATTGACAGTATGCTATTGTATTAGGATGCACTAACTTTTAGCCAACTTGTCCCTGTCCTATTTTGTTTTGGGTTTTTTTTTTCAACCATCAATCCATCTGTTGATACATTCCTCCATCCATCCATTGTATATGGATGGATGGATGCTTAGTTTTGCATGGGTAATCACGTTGTTATTGCAGTATTTGGTCAGCACTTGCATAATTGCAATAAAGGTGTGTATAGAGAGTTTTGACCATTTTTTAAATCATATACTGTTGTGTGTGAGAAGGATCCATACAGCAGATCAAAAACACACAGAAATACCCCAAATAGACCACCAGCCCAGTTCATAGGACGCTCTGGCACAAGTTGTACTTAATGTAGATGCTACAAGCATATTTTCTTTCAAGAAAGTCAGATATGTTCCATATGTGCATACATGTTTCTTCTGCTTTTGTGTTATATTTGTTTACTGTATGCTGAGCTGGGTGTCTTAAAAAAATAATTCTATCTTTTCCTAAAGACAATTAAGACTTTTGTCTTGATTAAATCAATCAAGACAAAAGTCTTAAGGGAGGCCCGAGACAAATGTGAGAAAGGAAGTAAGAGTTTGTAGTTGCCTTGTAAAACACACTGATAACATTGGCAGGTGAGCAGATATCTGTCTAAACATTTCAGATTATATATTGTGCAATCCTCAAGAATATTAAAAAGAACCATTTAACATGTTCACTCTGAAAACCTGGGTTTTTCAAAACCGGGTTAACCCGCTAACAATTGGTTCTTGCCTCTTTACCGACTGGACCAATAGGCTGAGTCTGGACCTCGGCTGGCAAGCTGCATGGCCACTGTCCCCCACCACAGCGTGTCTGATGATAGCATCACGCTGAATGAGCATTGCTGATTGTGACAGTGAGACAGAAATCTGTGAAGTAAATAATGGAGAGCAACATGGACGGGAGCCAGAGCGTAGTCAGTATTCTTTACTATTTCAGTCTTTTATCTGTCCGAATCTCTCTCACAAGCGCTGTACCATGTTTATCGAATGTAAACAGAGTTCTTTCAGCTTGTTAAATCAGAAGTGTCTGGCGCTGTGTGTTGACGTCCGTACGTTGGGTTCATTTGTGTCACGTAATTTAGCGGGTCGACCCGGGTCTGGTGGTTCTACTGCATGCCAATCGGCTTTAAACACGTTTTTTGGCCAGTGTGAAAGAGGTATTACTGCAGTTTTACAACTCAGTAGCCAAATACTTCCGCCATGAACCAGTATTCACACCAAACTGTTTTAAATGTGACATTGAGCTCCCCAGGCACTGGCTGGCAGCAATACAATGCTCCGGCCAGCCTGTGACAAGGAACCCCTAGCATGTTAGCCACTCCCTCTGTCTCACTAAATAGTGTTTACTGGAAGAAGAAAGAGTGGAAATCCCTCACCTAGACTTTGTTGCGCGCGCAGCTCAAGTATGTGCAGGCATTTACAGTTGTTTGTTTTTTTTTTATCTCAAATACTAGCTTTCAGCACTAAAATGACATTCAGCCTATGCTGGTGTTAGGAATCCAATTTGTGCGGGTTGTTTTAAGTTTGTCTCTCTCTCCACCACCAGGTGGCGCCCTGTCCTCGTTGGTCCTCCTGCACACCTGAGCTTCATTGGTTCATTACCGGGGAGTATTTGAGCCGTTGACTGCCACTACCTTGACGTCAGAGTGTTTGCCAGTTTTGAGTACTCTAGCCAAGCCGTGATTAGATGAGTTGAACCTGTGCTTCATTTCTCAGAGACTTACTGTGTTTTTGTCTTTGCCTTTTGGCAGGAAGCCTTCCCGCTGACTGAAAGTTTTGGGCTTCTCCCCCAGGAAGGATATTTTGTGTTCACACTGAGCTGGGGAAAAGTTCCACACAATCCGTTCAAGTACTGTCGGAAATCTAAGTGGCAGTCCGCTCTCATACTCCTCAGGGTCCAACTCCACCAACCTGTCCGCCCTCCAATGAGTTGCTCTCCCTCTGGAAAACTCTCACATTCTGGATTCAAGGCTTTGATTGAGATCCCCTCCTACGTGAGTCCCTTTTTCCTCCATGCTCAAGAACTCTATTCTGTTTCCTACGGCCATTGAACTAACCGCTGTGAACTTCCCTTCCACTTCTACAGTAGTTCCGGTTCAACAGCTCTCTCTGAGTTCAAGATCCCACCTCCTGTTGTCCTCATCAATAAACCTGGTAAACTTTGATTTGGTTCTCTGAGTGGTTTTCTGCATGTGGGTCAGATCCCTTAAAAGCATCATGACAGCTAGTAAAAAAAATATTTTTTCCTTGAACATACAGTTAGTAGCTGCCATTATGAACCATGCCAGGGCTTATAGTCTCACTGTTTACCTCATGTTCATTTACTGCGTCCATTTGAGAACAGCGCCTTCATGTTTTTGACTTCATTGTATTTTTTGAAACTTTTTAACTAGCCACCATATAAGCCTGTGACATTGAGGGGATTACCGGTAATTTAAATCAGCATTCATCTGTAATCATTAGCCATTATTACCCCTGATAGTCACACAGGCTATCAGAAATCTGTCCCACTTTTCACTTAGAAAAAGAGGGGAAAATGCAGAGAAAAGAAGCACTGAAAAGAAACATAGGCTATAACAACAGTACTTTTAAAACAATTAAAGGATGGTAATTTCATGGTAGCTTTAAACTGATTATTAAGTACACAGAACATGGTGCTTGTTCATATACAGTATTACCATTTCACCTGGTTCCCAAAGTTTTTAGCTTCTGACCCATAAAATGGTACAAGGTTCAAGTCATGACCAAAACCTTTGGCTGAATATACAAACATTTCTACATAATAGTTTAAACAATATAATAATAATATAACAAACAGCATCAACAACCAAAATAGTTGTATTTGTTAATTTCAAGTCATTGTTTATTTCATGGTCTTATATCTTTAAGCACTTCTACATAATTTCTTATTGTTTAGATCCACCTGTGGTGGATCTCAAGTAGTTTCACAGCACCAACATTAGTGCTTTACAGAACCCCATTTTGTTGTAATTTTGGCTGCAGGACATTTGGAGTCTGTCTCTGCCAGCATTATACTTTCAGAATATTATTATGTATTTATTTTTTGTCAATTTTTTTGCAAAGACAACAGCTGTGAATAAGGAATTTGCAGGACTTGCCACAGACTTGTAATTGAATTTTGATCTGGACTTTGAATTTCCAATTTCCAAATTTGCAATTTCCAATCATGAATATGTTTATATCTAAGACATTAGGTTATGACTTCCAGTCCAACCTAGTATAAGTATTTTGCACCTATCATCTTCCTACACAGGGTCGCTCACCTAGGCTTTAGCCCCATAACATGAATTTTGACAAGGTTTTTTCATTAAGGGTTTGTGAATGCCTGACGGTGCTTCCACCATGTTACAGCATCTGCGTTTAGCAAGAGTTGCAGTGTGACTAAAATAAGTATAAAAAAAACAAAAACATTGAAAATCAGGAATGGTTATTTCCATTAAGTTCCAACTTAAAAAAATGAACAAATATTTGCCAATGATCACCCTGTGTTTTCGGTCTAATAAGATATACAGCCATGTTTAGGCATTCTTGAGAAATAATGTATATAATTTATGTTACGGACATTTTTAACAAACAGAGCACAAGGTAAACTTTTCTTACAATAACTTTAAAGTGCCAACATAAGAGATTGATAGTGAGCTTTGGCTAATTTACAAATTTCTGAATACCTAAAAGTCATGAACTACTATTCAGCCAACACACAGAGATCTTGCATTTTATACAAAACAGACAAGGAAAGTTATTTACTGCTAGAGCTCATCTAACCTTAAGGGCACATGAAGCCACTAATGATGCAAGTAATCATAGGCGCTCATTTTCTCAGTTAATATGTGGCTCACAAATCACCACCCATGCACACCGCATGGCGTGACACTGATCGATCGAGTTCTTCATTACACCCAGGATTTCTAATTAAAAGAAAAGCACAGATAAGTGGTTAAAACCTCTGACCAAAATAGAAGGAAAAAGTAAAAATTCCAATTAGAGGTTTGACTGTGCTCCTTAATGGTGCTGTTAATAAGAGTGGCTGGTGAGTCACTCAATGAAGGTCTAATCACTGGGACAGGATTCAATAACAAAAGAGCACAATATTAATCACCAGAGAGTGATAACTTCACTGTTCATCTCTTTGACATTGGAGAAAGGGATGAATTAATGATGCTCTCCATCTGAACACATTAAATAATAATTATCAGGCAAAACAGCATGAAAGGGAATGCATAATGAACCCCATTGTCAGGTCAATTACAACCACATAAAACTGTTCAAAGGGAAGTAGCTTGTTACCAGATAGCCACAGCAGAAAGAACAGCTGTGACTTTATTAGCTGAAGGTATGCTCTTTAAAATGTTTTGAGGGGTTGACATACACTTGCAGGGGACCAAAGCTTAGTCGAGCTACTCATCCCGGCTGTAAAAAACCAAGAGCTGCTCAGTGAGGCGTTCAGAAAGGAACACATTGTAAATTGGCTAGCAAAAGATAAATGACATGACAATGACAGTGTTTTGCTGGCTCTGAAGCAATGTCAGTCGCTAAGTGTCATGTTAACTAAACTCTGCTACACAGACAATGATGGACCTCGTGCATCAGCAGACAGAATGGCACCTCGCTGCTTGTCAGTAGCAATTTCCATCAAATCAAAGATGGCCAACAACTTTAGCCACAAGAGTTGGCGGCATTGGAGTTTTACACATGCATATGAGCATGCACTGATGATATAGTTACATGTCACACTCTTTATTCACAGTGAAGTTACATTGGTAATTGCTTCTTCAAGCCCTCACCTTTCCCAAAGCGACATACACATCATGCTGCCCTCTACCCTCCCTTTTGATGTAGGCGTCAATTAATGAATGACTGCTACCACCCTGAGACACTCATTTAAACAAACAGCCTCCTGACCTCTAGTGTGACATATATCAATACCAATCTGACATCTTTTTCCACAATCTCCAGCTTCAGAGTGCGGCTAGCTGCACCTGTCTCACCAGAGTGCACAGGGCTGGTTATGCTACTTCACACTTCCTTTGCCTCCAGACATCAAACACTTATTACCCCCCATCTTGGTTGTGCTAACTGACTGTACAGTCGGGCCCACATGGAGACGCCATTATTAGAGTCATTTCAGTGCCCATTGCAGCGTCTGTTAGGCAGCTCTCTACCTTGGGCTCCTGCTTCCTGTCTATCCGACCGAGTGCCTGTCCAGCCGTACAGTGATTGGACATGACATGGTGATAGAAAACAGGGGAGAGGGGCAATAGAAATAAAAGAACAGAGATGGTCGAGTGACACAGGCACATATAGGGACAGAGGAAGGTGGGTATGTTGGCCAAGGCCCTTGTGGCAAAGGGTGTGCCCATCAACACGAATGAGCGTTAGCAAAGAACTGCATGTCACAATGATGGAGGGGCTGGATCACTCACGTCAGGGCTTCATCTGACTGGAAGATATCAATCTTCAGGCCTAATCCGAAGAGACACAGTAAAATATCCCTTAACATCGCTTGTCCACCCCGCCTGCGTGTCTCCTTGCTTCTGTCTCTTTTCACAGCTGTTTGTAACCTTCATTGTTGAACCTCAATCGAATACACTCATTTTCACATCCCATTTCCTCTGTCTCCAGCACTGACAGTCAAATTATGATGGGTAAAATGGTACTTTGATGCATAGCATTTAGCACAGCTTGTCACTAAATGCTGCAAGAAAAAACACTTTGTAAAGTAGTAGAAATAAACATGCACTGTCAAGAAAAAAACAGCGCTCAAATCAACATGAATTCAACTAAATAATTCAAACTTCATTTAACAGTCTTTTTTGAAAGAATTTAGAAAATTAATATTTGACAAGATATAAGAGTAAATTATTTATGTATTAATTTGCAATGTTTTTTTTTTTTTATAACATATTGGATTGAATCTGAAAATTGCCTGACTTAAAATTAATTCTCATGTAAAATATGTAGATAATTAATGCATAAGTAGGTATTTTTGGGGTAAAATGATCTTCAACAGTTTCAAGAATAAGCATCTAAATGAAGCATTAGCTAATGTTGAAGTTAGAAAAATGAATCCTTGGTGACACCCTGTTCAGCTACAAAATATGCCTTTGTTAAATTACAAGCTGTCACTTCCAGCTAGAATTTAAAATGATGAGCTCACAGTTGCCAGCCAGATGTGAGGCTGAGGTGATGATGACTTTGTGTTGTGTGGTATATTTCAAGCCCCTCTGGCCTCTCTGTGTCCCATTCAGATGAATGGCCCCACTGCAACTCTATTTCTTTTAATTAATATGACACATTCTCTGATCATATGCAGAGAGTAAGGGCTGGGATGGAGAGCTGAAGGTTCAAAGGAATGATTAAGTGTGGATCCGTCCCTCCTTGTGAGAAATGAGCTTGCCTCCTTTCTCACACAGTCTTGCTTCCTCCTCTTCTTCATTTCCGTTTCTCTTAGTCTCCCTTGTCTGTGTCCTTCTTTAGCTCAATTCATTTCTTTCTGCATCCCCCTATCTTTTTCTCTACTCCCATATCTCTGTCTCCCCCTCTTTTTCAATCCTCGCCCCTCCTTTCCCTCCCATGACACTCTCGGACTGTCCTCAGCCCTTGCACATCTCCTGACAGGTAGAATAATAACGCTCGTACATCACTGCCCCGAAAAGTCCAATAACCTAAATCTTCACTTGCCACACACCCCGGGACTCAATTACTTTATTGACATGTAATCTTCATAAGGGGAGAAATATTGAGCATGTAAGGTCAGCCGGTTATGAAGACATATTATCATATTATCTGCATGAGGGTTATAAGGGCTAGAACCTGACAAAGCTAATTATAATGGTACATGTTTCAGAGCTCAGAGCGTATTATCTGCTTGGTCGCTTGGTTGAGTCACAGCTGAGGTATAGACGAGAGGGGGATGAGATTTCAAACCTAATAGGGGTGAGATGTCATTGCAGGGCAAGGGAATAAATGAAGCAAAATATTATCAACCTCACATCAAAGAGCTAATGCCCTTGATTTGTTCATTGTATCTGTCGGGATTACTTCACCACGCCCTAATAGGTAACAACAAATCACCTTATCGGTGGAGAAAGGAATCAGCTTTACCAACAGCACATCAATACAAAAACTGAGAAGTGTTCATCTTCTTTTAACTTTTTCCTGTTTTGTGATCCACAAACTTTAAAGCAACACATAAATGTGAATTGGAATTAACAAACATGGTTTTTGAAAAACTGAAAAACCGTAAAGTGATGCATTCCTATGTGTCAATCAACCTGAGACTATATATTATACAGAATGACATTTTGTCCATTCTTCTTTGCAAAATAGCTACAATATATTCTATACAGTATCTAACAATTAATATAGATTGAAAAAATCAGATATACCTTCAAGGGAGTCGCTAGGGCAATAGAGAATGTTATGTTATAGCAAAAAACAAGAAAGTGAAAAGTCCAAGTCGTGTAGTACAGTTTCTACAATATTTGTTAGTACAGCGATAATTAGAAGGCATTATTTATATAGAGTAATTACTTTTCGTAAAATTTTAGAAAAACCTATGATCTATACCATTCAATTGTAGCTCTGGTTGGAGTTTTAAGATTTATATTCTCCTAGAAGGTATCCTCTTCACCTAAGTCTTAAAGGTATAGTGGAGGATGTTGTTTTTCTGGGTGGATGATCAAAACAAATGGTCCTCCTAATTGTCAATCATTGTGGTGATACGTTTATGTAAGGCTGTCCTATGTTCTTGTACCCATTTTCGTTTACTGGTGGTGAGTGTGGCACAGTGGAAAAATTGCAAATCTTCTTCAGGAAAGTTAGCCTGTATGAGTAATGCAAACAGCAACATTGAAACAGAGGGTGCACGAGGAGAAATGGGCTAATGCATGCTCTCGCACATGTTTAAGGGTACAGGGTTGTGCATGTGCATTTTTTTTCTAAAGGTGGAGAGGGCGGGTCTTTTCAAAATTTTGCGAAAATCCTTCTCTCTCATGCCACCATGTTTCAGTCCAGACATGGTGAGCTCATAGATGTGTGAATCATTAGTTTCTACAATATAGGGTCTGACAGATTTTGAATATACATACACATGCAGACACACATACACCTACATACTTAAATATTAATAAATAAAAGAAGTAAACAAGCCTGATGGAGCTCCTGAATCAAGGTTTTGTTGTACTGTACTTTAAACCAGCGCTCCCCAACCACCGGGCTGCGGACTGGTGTGGTCCATCGGTCATTTGGTACTGGGCCGCACAGAAAAAAAAAAATAATAAAAAAATAAAATAATAATAATAATAAAGAAAGAAAATTAAGTTTTTTTTTATAGCCCTGACTTACCCCCACCCCCCAATAAATTAAGGTAAAAAAATATATATATTTTTAATTCAAATACTGTAGCAAGAAAGGAAAATTCATTTACATTTTTTTATTAATTAACAAAAATATTTATGAATTGCAATTGCTTAGGTTAAGATGCTACTGATAGATACAAATACCAAAAGGTGTATCCAACTGCCTTTATAATTAATACATTCCAATAATCTAGGTTAAATTGATATATTAAATGGAAAAGAAAAAAAATCAGTCCACTTTGTGAACTTGTAGTGCAGCTATGTCAGCATGCCAGGAGCCTTTTTCTTTTTAACCTATGATGGTGAAATAAGTTGTCCACTCATATTGTCATGACAAGGAAACAGGCTCTTTAACAACTTAATAAGCAAATCAAAGTGACAGATTAAAAGGTTGTTTGGGACTTCTTAGCATTTCAGTGACCTTGCTCTTTTCATTTTTAGTCCGATGTCTCTATACAGGAACAAAAAATAAGGTCCATACCAGCTGGAGCAGAGGCTCTTTTTAAAAAAATAAAATAATAGCTTTAAATCAAATAAATAAATAGGTAAGACAAGCATAGAAATTCTGTAAATATAAAATTTTACCCACACTGCTATTCAAACACATGGGATAATACCCTTTTTAGACAGAAAATCCAAATAGGCATTCTGGCAGTTCAATTAAGTGAATAAATGGAATGGAACTTTGAGCGGTAAATGTTGATACTATTACAATAGTTTCTGTAAGCTTTGCACTTAAACTCTCTCAATTGTATATTGATGCAGGGGCCTTTTGACAAGAAATCACTGGATTTACAAGAGAAAACGTAGAAAGTGAAATAAAAACCGCTGAGACAACAACCCTATGGAACTTAATCTAATTGACAGATAACTTCAATTTTAACCAGTATAGCTCTTAGCATTGAAGGTAACTGGGGATGAATACGCTGGACCAAGCAATGTTTTAGGATCTACAACAGTCTACTAAAAGAAACATCAAATTATGGCAAAATATGTGCCACAAACTTTCACCATACACTGTTTTTTATACTTATATATTGGTTCTATACAGATGTTCCATTGGTAGTATTGTCCTTTAGTGCAGTTAAATATATTTTAAAACATTGGTTATCTACCTATTAATCCATATCCTAGTGAAAATTGAATTTTTTCATTATAACAGCAACCGCACAATTTTGAATCCTCATAAATACTTTTTATTTTAACCAATCTCAGAGTTAGATTTTTTGCTGCAACTCTCACACAGCATGCATACTGCACATACCATATCATACCAGTTAATTAATTTATTCAAATGATTTATTTAATTAATTAATCAATTTACTTGGGGTCAAAAGGCCGTACACAGAATGAACAAACATGATATGATACCATAATAAACCTATACACTAAAAGTTTTTATGACCTAAAAATATGTATCCAACAGCCATATATAAAAAGAATATTCATATAATATGCACAAATAGGGTAAAATGGAAAGAAATAAAACTTAAATAACAACAACAACAAAATAAAGAGGAGACCACTCATATAAAGTAAAACACAAAGTAAAAGAGTAGGGTTTTAACAAGCTATTTAAAAACAGCCAGGCCTGTTTGATGTCCAAGCAATATTTTCCATCAGTCCATTATAGTGTCCTTTGAGCTTGGGCTTTGTCTTTTGTGCACTTCGTAGCAGAACATAAACTGGACATAAATAGCCCCCCCATCAGTCTTGAGAAACATAGATATATTGACTCTTGTAATATTTTCCAATTTCAATGTATAATGAGTTTTTGGTTGTTTCTTATGCTTTACTCTCTGACTCATAGCTGGAATCTTGGTCAATGTTGACAGGAAAATTTCAATATAAAAAAAAGAATCAAAAGTGGTTATGGGATGAAGCACAGAAAAAGCTTAAAGTCACAAAAGTTTAGTAGAAATGTCAGATGAAACTAAAACTGTATAAATGTGCCTCTTAAAAATGACATTACCACTTGATACAGGAACTACAGCTGACCCACCTCTTTAATGCATAGTTGATGCACAGAATCCAATTACAGAGACTTTACAACAAATTAAAAAACAGAACTAGTAACATGGTTTCATTATATAATCTTAAACCCAAAGTCATTGGGCAGCTGAAATTGATTATTATTTGTCATTAATGGTTGTTAAAGCCTAATAATATCTACCTGTTAAGTTAAAGACTAATGTTTTGGAAATAAAATGGGAGCATACAGAGATGATAATTCTTACAGAGAAAGCTCTGGTTGTCATGATCTTGGCGCTGATGCCTGGCTAGATTACTCATTTAATTCACCTGCCTAGCTCTGCCACTTTTCTCACTGCCACTCATCTGATCCACCTGCGTCTGCTTCAATTTAACCAGCTCTCTTATCAGTCATCAGTGACAGATTATTCTCGAGCCACTGGGGAGAGTGTGCCAGCATTACCTTAGCATTTCTGATTTCCTGGTCTGCCTCTCAACTACTGAGCCCACCAGTTCCTGTATGATCTGTTTGAACCTGCCTGCTTCCCGTCATCAGATCAGAATATTCACGATCCAGTGTTGGGAGTATTTCAGCATTACCTTAGGGTTTCTGATTTCCTGTTCTGCCTCTCAACCACTGAGCCCTCCTGTTCCCGTCCAATCTGTTTTAACCTGCACACATCCAATCATCAGGCGAGATTATTCTAGGACCAGTGCCTGACCTGTCTTTGTACTCCTGCTGGATTCTGTCTGTTTGCTGAACTTGGAACTGCTTCCTGTTACTAACCTGAATGTCCCTCTGGAACCTCTACGGACTCCTGATCTCCCGATTCTGAAACCTGTTTACATCCTCGACATCGGCTTTGGCTTCACTCTCTGGATTATTCTGCCTTCGGTCTCCTGCTTTTTTTCCATCCTCAGGGGCCAAAGGATCTGGGAAGCTATAAGCGATGCCCGTCGCGCCTTGTTGTCAGCCGCCCGGCTGGAATCAACCACATTCTTTGGGCCAGGATTGAACTATTAAACCAGATTAGTGACTCATGTTCATAATCTTCCACTGCCAGAGTATCGTGGTCACTAACCTGTGTTTCCTTTCTGCAGAGGTTCCTGCCCTAGATGCCCTACTGTAGCTGCTGCTACTGCAGATCCGTTTTATAGTAAATGTTTTTGATCCAATTGTTACTATTCATCATTTTATTATGACAATAGAATGTTTATTATGATTATGGATATAGATCTTCTACAACATAGGAAAAAGTCACTAGGTTCTCGCTAATCACTTTTTTGAAAATAGTTTTGAGAGGGTTCTGAAAAGTCTAATAATAGCGACTAAGTCCCTAAGTTGCTATCAATGCTTTGTTCATTAAGACCTATCAGTGTCATCAACTCAGCATGTATTATATATAATTATTGAAGTAATAATGTATTTTAATGTGTCACAATAGGCGTTTTTTAAAAGGACAAATACAACATATTTTGACATACAACATATTCCAAAAGGAAAAACTTGTCATGGATCCATGTAAAGCATTCTGATGGAGTCTCACCTTTAGTGATTATGTAGGTTACAAAACCAAACCATATATTGGGCAATGGCTAATATGAAAAAATTAAACATAAAACTAGCCATTAAAGTGACATTGTGCATTCCCGTTTTGCTCCAAATAGAAAAATGAATATTGTAACATAAAGTGTAAGCGCTGAATACAGTATAGCAGACTTTTCCACATTAGATGATTCATGTCCTGTTGCTTCCCTGAGAATGACCAGCACAACTGGGACATGGACCAATGTCAAGAGCACCAGCTGTAAGTTTTTCTAAGAGAACCGGGCTCCTGGCAGAAACTCATGTCCTTGTGTAGAAGCCTTCAACATTATGCAGAGCAGCCAAACTACTCAGTGTGCCTAAGGAAGTCTAATGATTTGTTCCAACTGGCTTTGTATCATCATAAACAAGAGGTTTAACTGTAATGATAACAGACTGTAAAGATTTAAGAGGCTAATTATTTTCCTGCTGCAAAGAAAATGGTTCAAATGTAACAATTTTACACTGAAGATGGATAGAGCAGTTATAAAACATATTCAAGCTAAGTGGACAAGATGTTCACAAGATTGACAAAACCTTTAGGTTCAGATTTTTTTTTTAAATGAAATAATCTTTCCCTCCTAATAAAGCTCTTTAATGAGAATAATGAAGAGTTCAAAGCAATGCTTGAAGCAAAGCAGAATATCACATAGAGGAGTATTTACCTTTATACAGTAGCAAAGGAACTCACAAGCAATACATTTGGGGTGGGTGAGAATTTAACAGAACTATCTTTTCACTTTAAGTTTTAGCTGTATATGCCCAACATCAGCTTCAGAACTCAAGGCACTCAGAAGACTCTTTCAGTGACATCAAAAGACAAGGTAAAAACAATAGTGTCACAGACATTTCCCCAAAGCCAGCACAAACAGAATTATTCACACAGTGCTAGAGAAGTGCCATCCGATAACGGAGAGATAATGACACTTGGTGGAAGGCTGGTTTCTCAAAGCAGTTTAGAACTTACTTGTCAGACACTGGCAGTGAAACCTGTCATGGACGCTGAGGAAGTTGTCTTGGTATTTTAATCTAGCTTGACTGTGAAGGAGAAAATGCAGAAAGGTGATTTCCAAGGCTAGCAATAACAAGGCCAGTCACGCCTTAAAAAGAGCTCTGAATGTCAGCTGTGTTCTCATTTAAAGCAACGATGAGGGATTGCAGGCCCAGTTTACTATGTCCCCCATACCCTCATCTATCTTCATAGACTGGCTTAATGGATATTATTTTTGCTGTTCAACACCACTCCTGAGACAAATGATGCCCCATCATCTTAGTCAGATAACATACATACCATAATGGGAGCATTTACTGTATTGATGGGACTTTTGTGATTTTCATCAGATGAACTGACAAAAAAAAAAAGGGAAATGGGGCTGTAAAAGATGATTTCTTCCTCTTTTTTTTATTTTAATTCCAGGTTAAACAAAAGAGAAGCTCCAGCATGGTGAGAACAGTTCTTCAGAAAGGACCAAAATGATCAACTGATTTAAGGGTTCATAGTTTCAGAAAGGATGTTGACTGATCCTTTGAGTTCAAACATATTCAGATGGTAGAGTCAGAATATGCTATATTAAACTTTAGTGCAAGGATCCACTGTGCCTTGTATTGACGGTAAACTCTGGGAGTAGAAGTGCAATGTAATGGTGCGTGGAATAATTTTTTTATGGGACACTTAAGGTCCACTATTAACAATTGAACATTGTTTAAATGTCACAGCCTGTCTGAGTCTTATTCATAACCTTATAGTCCCTTTATGACAGTGTACCTATACCCTGATTGCTTACTTTCAGCAGGCCCCAAAGATCATGTAATCTTAAAACATACAAGCCAGAGATTACTTTATTGAATATAGATCTAAGAAATCTAAATAAACTACCATATAGCTTTAAAATCTAAGATGTCCAAATGTATGTGCATTTACTGTAGTTCAGGTAAATGGCATGTGGCAATACACATACTTAATTCTTCAAAGGTTCAAAAAGACCAAACTCTAGAGTTTCGCTCCACCTTGTCAAAGCTGCCTGCTTTACTGCCAAGGTTTGCACACAGCAGCTCTGCAAAAGACACTTTGAAATAATCTGGAGGAAAAGTTTCCTATTTGCTTTTTCCATATGGCTCATTTTAGTTAAATAGGTATCACTACAAGACTTTGTTTAACCATAATGTTCATCATGCTACAGATTGTGTTGGCGTAATCATTATGGGCCAAAGACAAACATCTGTTAGACCTTGGGACATACTGTCTAATGGGACACGTCAAATATGTTCTGGGTTTTCTCAAAAGCTCCAGTGAGGACATTTTCATACTCTACAGTGTGAGGGAGTCCAAAGGAGAATGAGAGGAATTTCAGGAAAAAAAGGGACATTTTTATCAAATTATGTCAAACAGAGTTGAAGAATCAGTCATGATTAGCTTGAAAAGCAATAAAGTAGTTTGACAACCACAGCAAGGACTAAGGTGTAAATTGAGTTTAGGTTAGGGTTCTAATTAACCCACAATGGTTAGGTGCAGGGTAAGGGTCACGGTTAGGCTGTAGAAATGGAAGTCAATGGAAAGGCCTTGCAAAGTTAGTGAGACAAATTTGTGGGATATGTGGGATTTGTGTGTAAATTATATTTTAATCATAAGCAGTCTATTTAGCTCTGGATACTATGAAGGTGATGTTACATAAACACCATTGAAAAGCTTTGATTCTATGCTAGGTTTCACAGCCATCAAGCTTGCTTTTTAGCTATACTTAGTGCATTAGGAAATAACATTAAGTCATCTATTGC
This sequence comes from Cyprinodon variegatus, assembly GCF_000732505.1. NCBI lineage: Eukaryota > Metazoa > Chordata > Actinopteri > Cyprinodontiformes > Cyprinodontidae > Cyprinodon > Cyprinodon variegatus. The sequence continues at coordinate 1,242,434 of NW_015150454.1, read as the reverse complement.
AGCAACAACCCTTTCCTTCATAATGACAACTGAGTTTCAACATGAGCAGTTTAGTCATCCATTAGTCATGTATCCCATCCAGATGTCTGATGCAGAAGAGGAGGGGAGGAGAAGATAGCAGCAGGTGTAGATCTCTATGAGCCCAGCTGAGCTCTAAAAGGCAGTGCTTAACACCCACAGCTCCATCATCTGGCCTCTCCCCTGTCTCCACAAGCCTCTCGACAGCCCATTCCTCATCATTTACCCCTTTTTGGCAAAGCCCAGAGCCCTTCTAATGGGCTTCTCTGAATGCTTCCAGATGTTTGTTTATTTGTTGTGCAGTAACTGTAAAACAGTTTACTCTTTGCTTGGATTTGTTCCCGTTGCTCCTTTTGCAGTTTGATATTTTGGTAAGGGGGAGGTCCCTGACAAAGCAAGGCAGGCGTGTTGCTAGAGTTTCTCTGCAGATGAACTGAATGTGCAATAAAGTCCAACTTTTAAAGAAATGTATAGTATCCCAGAGGTCTCATGAGGAGGTGGTATGTTCATTTCCTTTTTCTCCACTTAGAGATATGTTTTTTCTTGAGATTCAAATGAAATGTGTGCACAATATATAATACCTGCATATAAAGAAGAAGCAAGGAGGCAAAAAAAAAAAAAAACAGGATAAAAGGGCCCTAGACATGTAGACATATATCTCGGTTTATTTCTTTGTTTTTGTTCTCTCTTTCATTTTTACATCTAACAACAGACTTCCTATAACAGAAACTATTCACTAGTAGTAATAGGGCAGGGCACGATGGCTTAAAAATCTAATCTCAGTATTTTTCCAAGAAAATCTGATGAATCAATCTTTTTCCCTCACTTGAGTTTTATAATAAAAATTGCTTTCAAAAAACACCTTTGATTTTAGTGGTCCCCTCCACATGAGGCTAGTAAAGTAATAATGTTTCACGAAAAACAAAAAATATAGTCATATTAGCATTATACAACACTACATGTGATATTACCTTATAATATTTAGTGTTAAAAGTAATATAACACAATCTTAAATAATCAATCAAATCAATTAATAGTCCAGCCCTACTTACTATATGTAAAAATGTAACTATAATTGTCTAGCATAGCCATTAGAAAATAGAGCACCTTAAACATTTAGTTACAAGTGCAACTCTGGTTGGGGTCTCAACTGCACCCTTTCCAAAATACATCTCAAGTCTCCGCTAAGTGCGGAGCCCATTCCCCCCGTCCTACTCTCCCTCCGCTGGCTGGCGTCGGGGCTCGCCGGCGCACTCGTGGAGCTCGGGGTCTCCACCAGTCCCTGGGGCCCGGGGCTGTAGGGGGGGGTAGTTGCACAGGCTGCGGTCTGCTCTTCTTGCGGTCGGGCGCCGGGCGGCTTTTCTGCTCTTGGGTTGTTTCTGTGCGCGGTGTGTTGCATTGCGCGCTGTTGGCATCGGTCTTGGTGGGGTGGGGCCGCACTTTTGGCCTGGGGGGCGTTTTGGGGGGGTTCCACGGCGCTCGCGGCCGGTTCCTGGCGGATGCGCGTGGGCCCTGGCTGTGGGCGTGGCCACCTGTGTGTTTTTCCTGGGTGGTGCGGTCGCGTTGGGTGTTGCGGCCGGTCGCCGAGGCTTGGTGCCGGGGGGCGGGGCGTGTTTCGGTGCTCTGTGGGGCCGGGGCATTTCGGTCGGTGCCGTGGGGGGGCTGGTGGTCGGTGCCCGGGCCTACTTCAGGGTGGCCGGCTGCCGGCGGAGCCTGCGGACTCATCCCTGCGGCTCCCAGGGGCGCCGGCATGGCGGTGGCTGGGGGGCTTCTGCGGGGCTGTCTCTCCTCCTCCCTTGGTGGGGGTCTGATTTCCGGGGCTGGCCCCTCCTAGGTGCCTTCGCTCTTGGGGTCCCTTTGGGCGCCTGGGGCTTTGGGTCTCCTGGCGCTGGACTCAGTGCTCTGGGGGGGGGGGCGCCTCTTCAGCTCACCACAACCACTATTGAGCATTTTTTCTCTGGATAAACTTTACATGCACAAGTTCACCGTCACAAACAACTACATGTGCTTGGCTCCAGGTACTCAGAGATTCACTTCCATACAGAAACCCCACATTCATATCTTCAGGTAACACAGAGTACATGTCAGACTTAATAATATTACTTTAGCAATAGTTTCAAGGTGTTGCTTTATTGTATATCTCAGTCTTTTGGTTGTGCTGTTCTTTTTTCATCTCGTTACAGGTGATGAAGCAGACTGAAAATGTTTTGTCATTGTCTCCTTTCTATCTCTTCTTTCTTTCATCTTTTCTCTTTTTTTTTCTTTTTTCCTTTTCTTCTTCTGTTTTTTTGCTCTATTTACATTGCAGTGTCCATATAAACTGTAAAACTCCCTGCATAATTATAATAAAGCAATTTATATGCATGAAACAAGTGTAGCAGTATGGCAATTGCCATACTACTACACTTGTGAAAGTAAAATCTGTTGGGGGTTTTTTGGCATCAAGACAATTATTCGTATTGCCACATTGCCAGACAGGACACTGTAAAAAAAAACAAAAAAAAAAAAAACAAGTGCAACTCTAATTAGATATTTATAATAGCAAACTATTATATTTTAAATACAGATTACGACAACATTTTAATATTGTTTTATTTAAGTCACGACACAATAAATTGTTTTTAAAAAGACATCTGTAATTTCTTTGGATAACTATCACATAAATCAATAACCATTTAGTCCAAGTTTCCTCCTGAATTTTTACCCATGATGATTAGCATTGTTTTTATTTTTCTGTGTAAGTAAGCCAAACAAAGATGAGAAATACCCCTTGCAAGAAAGCAGCCTTAACACAACTGAAAAGAAAATAGTTTAACAATTTTGAAATATTGTGCATATGCCCTTTATCTTGTAGCATTCTATGAAAATAGCTGTATAAACAAGGCTGCCATGGAAATACTCAAGAATGCACAGTGTCGTTGGCTGGAGTTAATTGAATGGTACAGACCGGCCTTCATGTAGGCATACTGTACTTTAGGCAGAGACTCCATTTTCTACAGCTAGATTTAGAGTTAAGCTGGCAGTTGGACCAGCACCAAGAGTTAGAGTCAAGGTGACAGTAGTGGAAGATCCTCAGGCCCCTCTGCCAGACTGTATACCACACTCTATGTCAGGCTTCCACTAAAGTACACTAGAGCCCCCACCATTCTCCTTCACTTTGTCTTTTGTCTACTTCTCTCTATATTAAGGTTGTATCTTCATTGCCTTATACAAAACTTCGCTATGACTTGATTTATTAACTTTTCTGAATTTCTGAATTTTCTGAATATTGTGTTAACCAAGTATACTTTGGAGCATAACACAGACCTAAAATATCTTTTCTCCATTATTCTTCAGCTCATCTCTGCTACCTTACTGTAACTTCATCTCCTCTATGTTGATTCCTACACCAATCACAACAGACACTGTGGCAATGGTTTCTACCCCTCTCTCCCTGGGCAGTGACCTGCCAGCACTGCCCCGCTCTGGGAGCTCGTAGCTGCTGTAATTACCTCTGGCACCCAGGCTCTGGGGCTACACAGGTGACATGGTGAGTGCAGAAGGCTGAAAGAAGGAAAGAGAGGTTCTTTCTGCATAGGCGAGAGAGGGGATGTCAGGAATGCTGCTAATCTTCCTCCTGGTGCAAGATTGAGGGTAGAGCTATACGGCGTATGAATAACACTTTTCCAATTAACTTTTTAGGAGAGTTGTGTCCCTTTTAGAGAATGTAAAAAGTTAAACGACAATATATCTTTTTAGGTACTGATTTTCAACAGAGTTCTGTAGAAGTCTGGAAAAGCAGCTCTGATAGAGCAATACCACAAAATGTGGACTTAAATGCAAAAAAAGTAAATAACCCAAATTTTGAAGCGTCTTCAGAGACAAAGGAACTGTAGTAATGTACTTAAAGCCCTGTAGCATTTGTTTGCCCCCTATTGTTTACATCTAGGTTTTAGATTAGTAAACATTGAGGATTACTGTCTGAAAAATGTTCCGTCTAAAGGAATGCTGTTTTGGCATGTCTTTGTCTTCTCCAAATGAGGGCGTGCTGTGATCATCTACCACACATGGTGAAAAAACTGTAATGTTTGAAAAAGGATACATACATTTAGTGTGTTTGTGTGTGTGTGTGTGTGTGTGTAGGTGGGGGGGTCTGGATGGGAGCCTCCGGCGGGGACATAAAGTAGAGGTGAAGGACGAATATGAGGGTTGTGTTATCTAAGACTGCAGCACAGCATCATAACAATAACAAATGAAGACTGTCATCGTTGCTCAGATCTTAGACAGAGGGGAAAATATCCCATGTGTCAGAGCCTCTCACCTTTGAATGTGCTGCTCTTAACAGGTCTGATTTTGACAAACTACAAGGCTGGTTTGTATTCGCCTCTTGTGGGAGCTGCCAGCGTTCTGGCTTTAACGACACAGATCTGTCCTTGGTACAACAAATGGGGCTGTTAGTTTACTCCGTGTAGGGCAGAGACACTCACTGCTAGTAAGTCATTCAGCTGGTGTTGGTCAGCTTATTACAATAAACTCTATAATATATAGCTGAACACAAAGAAAATTCCTTGGGTTCCTGGGTTAATTTATGTCATAACCAGTGTTTGAAATATTTGTTAATCTTGCCTATTTCTGTTTCAGTTAATAAGGATTTAATGATTCTTAAAGTCTTTGTATTTTCAAATTCCTTATGAAGATGATAAGGTGCAGTTAAGCATCATTTAAAAAGAGTTAAACAGCATTTTAGATTAGTGAAGGTAGAATGCTGTAAAGCAAAGCTTGCTGAGGTTAACTCTACTATGAGGATTTTCAGAGCATGTAGAGATGGCTTGCCTCTTAACTTTCACACCTTCATGGTTCGCTTTTCTTTCTTGCTTAAAACATACAAATACTATACAAAAAGTTTGAAGTTCTCTTTAGTAGTTTTGCAGATGACAGTCAACAACCCTAAAGATGACAGGCCTCAATTAGTCAACTGTAAAAACCTATATGAAAACTCAAGGACTACTTTGATTTTATCTTCTAAACAAAATTCTTGTAAAAGCTTCCATTAACTTCCACAGGTCATGTCACACTGCTAGGCAAATGCAAAGTGTTTTAATAACAGATTTTTCTCTCACATTTTGTGGCTGTTTAATAGCACAAAATGAAGTGGCACCGGTTACGACCAATTACATAATCTTTGTTTGAAAAAACACTATATTTCTGTACTTAATTGTCCCAGTAGAGTAAATTGGAAAATTAATGCATGTATGCAAGCCAAGGACACACTTTTACATAATTGCCTGAGGTTTCAACAGTGTGCAAATATGTAGACTTTTAAGGCATTAATTATCTAGTATGTAGTAATATGATCTTCAGCTCAGATAGGCAGCAAAAAAATGTTTGACATCAATTTAGAATGCCAAGCATTCTGGATATAGGAACTACCACTATTAAATAATAATAGGGACAAAAGGGACAATACTTCACCTTTTACTACAGAATGCAGGCTGATGAAAATACATTTAGAAATGCTAATTGCTTGAAACATCTAATAAGGAAGGTGAGTTCTACTTTCTGACTTTATTCTAATAGTAATATGATCATTTGGTGGCACTCACTTTGTAGTTTAGAGGACTGTTTAGGCTGCACCTTTCGCTTATTTAAGTTATCTATCAATTACCTTTGATGATTTGATTAATCTTGAAATTACACTTAGTAAATTAACATATCTAAATTAAGATTTGAAATTTAGAAAAAAAGGTTTTAGGCATATTTCAAATTACTTGCAGTGGTAAAATGTAAAAAAAAATTACATACATATATATGTGAGAGAGAGCAAATAAATCTAGATTGAAAAAAGTGTATACATTTATGTTTTTTATCTTATATGTTTTGTTGTATATTATATTTGTATTTAAGGGTTTTTCTTAATTGTTGCTTTAAGTTGGTTATCATTTTAACAAATAGCATGATTTAGAGTCTGTTACTCTAGGTAACAAATTATCAAATTAGCTCACGATTATTTCAATAGCCAATTAATCACGATTAATCCAATTCTACTTTTTTAGCTCTAAGGACATTGAACCAATCCAAGATGTTACGTTAAAATTAGGTAGGTTAAAATGCTAAAAAAAAAAAAATTCAATATTTGCAGAAATTAACTAAACAAGTTTAGTTTTTGCAGAGCAGCACAATGTAAATCTTAAACTTTTAACTCCCAAACTCACACTATACGAAACAATGGTGAATTCTAAGTGACACACATTCAGTGATATGACCCAATCTTTGAGATAACACATTTTATTTGCTCATATAGAACTATCTAAATGTTTGTTCTTTGTTTGGTTGTTTCTTTTTTTTTTATATATATATATATTTTTTAATTAGAAGAAAAAATATAGGAGCTTAATCAGTAAACAAGTTCTGCATAAGACTGTATTAGTATTATTGTCTAGAATTTCTCAAGTACTAAACTTGCTTTTAAATAAAGTGTGAATACATCATCGGTTAGATCTGCTTATTTTAACTTAATAAGTAATCAAAATAACAATTAAATTAAACAATGTCAGTAAATACATGATATAGTAAAATTATATCAAGAACAAAACAAAAAAAGTTTAATGCTTTATGCATTTCATCTGTTGTTACTCTAAATAGGTTATTTGGAATATAATTTTAATTGCAAATCGGATTTTAAACACAGCAGCAAACACAGGTAGGCAGACTGCTGACATACAGTCTAAAACTGAGATTTAAAATGATGCCAAATGGATACAAACTATTTCTGTTTTAATCTTACATCTAGGAAATGTGCTAATGACTAAAATGGAGAACAAAGGCTTTTTGGTTCATTTTTATATGAAACATACTTTAAACTCTGTAGATGACCTCCATGTTTAATTTGTGTGTGTTTTAAATAATTGTAATAAACAATGTGTCTGATGTTAAGAAGCTGCAGCATAATTACATCAACTGATTACAATGGGTCAATATGAGGCCTAATCAATGTCTGTGTTTAAACAGATCAAGGATGCTCCATCTTATGCTGCTACTCTGTGCACCCACACCCGTACTTATTCCCACTATCAACACATCCCACAGATATGTGGAGATCAATAAGGATAGATAACATAACTTTGGTGCATTCTCAAGTTCAGTAGATTCCCACTGTCTTCACCTACTAAGGTTATGCCACCACATTTACATAATCCCAAGCCTTGGTTCGCAGTGTGGAATATAACTGTTTTAATACCATTTTAATATGAGAACAGACCTCAAGACGTGAAAATAAAGAACTGTTTTTGTCAATTTTTCTTACCTTTGTGGTTTTTTGCATCTCTGGATCCCCGTGGCAGAGGTGTGTAGGGCAGTGGGCGAATCTCTGATCCAGCCTCATTGAGCAGCTTTGGAAGACAAAAAAACAAGACAACAATGAACACAAAGGTATAATAGGGTGTTGTTAGTGTTAATACTAGATTAAGTCTGAGTATGACAAGTTATGAAATTTTGAGGCTAATGCAGCTCATTTAAGGGTGAATAATCAAATAAGCACAAAATAATCACAACAGTTAGAGATCCTTGAATTACTCTACTCAGATATATCCTTCTATTGTCATGGATCTAAAAATGTGGTACAAGGAACAGCAATTTTACTTGGGCTACCTTTAGTTGGAACTTGCAAGAAATTGTTATTATTTGCAAGGCAAATCCAAGTTTATGGACTTAGATGGAGTATAGAACATTGAGTTTACAGAAAATACTGGAGTTTTCTAATGGTGTATTCCATTTACCCCTGAAAATAGAACTTAAATCATGTAATGAGATTAAACCTTACTGAAACACATTGCAGTTCAAGCTTCTAAATTAACCCTTTGATGCCTATCGTTGTTAATATGCAACAAACCCTATTTATTATATACATAGCCATGATAGCATGTGCATTCCCCCAGGGATTACACATGGAGTGAGGACCTGTGAACCTTTAGCAAGCTCTTATTTCCATTTATTCCTGACCCCTAACGGTGTATGCTATCATCGACCTTTCTACATGTGGTTAAAAATTTGTAATAGCCTATACCTACAGTTCTATTTATTTTCAAAATAAATACAATGTTAAAATATATTTTAGAGTTTATATAGCTTACACATACAGACTATAGACACCAAGGCTGTTTTTCAAAGGGAAGTACACCAAGTCAAGTTGTTAATTTTCCTACCCTTTAATTTCTTTCGCATATTAATCTCTTATCTCGTTCAAATCTAAAATCACCCTGTTGATTGCCCACAGCTGAAAGCAGAGATAACCGCATATATTAGTTTCTAAATTAAAATCTTAATATCTGAACAGTGTGAACATTTTTAGATAACCCAATAATGGAGTTTTCAACATGAACAAGATGATTGAGTATGTTTTGTTGTTATTCGGTACACCTTAACAGTTCAAAACATTTGCTTCTGTCCCCTTAGCCTTTTAGCCCATGGAGCAGGCAGTTTATCGTTGCACAGCGGTATCTGATGCCTTTGCAGAAATACTTTCGTTTCATGCAGAAAGGAATTCTCAAGGCTTTTAATCATAGGCGGAGACTTAACTGACAAATACATATTACACTGTTTGGAGTTGTATTTGCCTCAACCTCCATTATTGTTGTTCCTATACATGCCCATGCATAACCTTGAAAAATTGAATAGTGGGTGCTGTTAAATGGAACCATATTCTTCATGGCCAAAGAGAGCACTGTGAATTGCAAAATGTTCATATAATGTGCTTTCAGATAGCATCTCTGAGAAGCATTAAGGTTTGGCCTGCATGTGCCTTGTATTACACTGAGAAGAAAAATTGCCAAATATGCCATATTTGAGGCCTTCCTATATCTGCATGAGTGTTTGAAAGAAACAGAATGAAAAAGAAATATTATTTTGACAGCAGACCCACTGCTTTAAGTCTCTGGAGTGGCTAAAACTTGATAAGTTACATCAAAGCTTTCTCATTGCTTGCAAGGTGTACTTGTGCAGAATGAGTAACACAAGCAGTAAAACAACCCAAAATGAGAACATACAGCACTAAATAAGAACTGCCACTTTCCATTTGAGAGAAGGGAATGGTGTCAGTTTAATTCACTTATACAGCAGCACCTGCACATTAGAGACTGGCGAAAGTCTCATCCTGCTCCAAAACATCAGCACAGCAAACTTTCTAACTTGTGCATTCTGACATTTGGCTGTGTCATTATAATTTAATTTGGCAGTCACAACAAACGCAAAGTGTGTATGTCAATTATGATGAGCTGAAGTGAATAAGTCAGGCATTAAGGCAGATATCGTGAGCTGTCTCTTTCCAATCTACAGTATCTCCATGCGTCTGTGATCCACCACAGAGCTGAGCTGCTGCTTGTCTAATTTCCTGATCTGCTTGAAAGATCACAAGGCAGGGCCTCTCCAGACTTGCTCGACCCTAAAAGGGTCCTCCTAATCCTGCTGCTTGGCCACAAATAATCATCCTAGGTGCCACATTATTAACAGTACCGCAGAGAGATTAAATATGTGGATTAACAGAACTAGACAACTGGAATGAAATGAATACGGAGTTAAATTTAAGAAACCTCAGACTTCCAGCGTGATACCTCTACCCCTAACATATTTAGTTTCTGTGAGTGTTTTAGCTCATATTCTATTCATTCAATAAACATTTGTTGAACAACATCATTTCTGCAGGGATAAGATACTTTTCATAACTTTAATCACTGGTGAAAACATTAGATAACTTTTTTTTTAACTTAAATGAAAAGTTAATTCTGATTAAATGAAGAGAATCTATATATAGTACTTTAAAACTCTTCACAGACTATTCTCTGGAATTCCCACTTTAATACCTAAAGATGCTTTGATCTAAGAAGTTTCATTGTGGCTCTTCTGTGTAGTTAGGATTGTCGTCCTACCAGAAGGTGAACTTTGGCCTTAGCCTCAAATCTTTTGCTAGACTCCAGAAGGTTACCAATAGGCCATGCTCTTAGTTCCATTTTGCTTTCCATTTTAACTCTGATCATATCACAACATAGTGCGTCCCAACCATGTTTAGGCATTGGGATGATATACTTTTCCTCTACAGAAAGCGTTTTGTTCATTGGACGAATCATGACATTTTTGTCTCATTCTTGTCATTTTTTTTGTACCTTTTTTCACATCTTTGCTGCATCCCTTCATGGCTTTAGACAAATGCCATAAGGAAAATGCCTTTGCTCTCAACACTCGTCCATACAGGTCTGAATTTGTAAAGAGGACAATTCATAGTAACTCCGGTAACATCCTCCCATCAAAGCAGGAGTTAACTTTGACATATTGCTTGCTTCTCAGATTCATTCTTTCATTGGCTTTATCTTAATTCCATTTTTTAGACAATATTTGTATGCTTTATCAAATATTCAAAGCTCGCAGTGATCATTGATGTTTTCTGTTAAATAATCTTCCCTTACATATATCTGAGGCATTCACAGAACAGTTTTAGTTATACTGAGATTAAATTACACTCGAGTTTTATCTGTGGACTAGTTAAGTTATATCCATTGCCAAATTAATTTAACACACAAGGCAATAGTTACAATATTTATAATTTGCTATAACATGAAAAAACCTGGAAATTTCAGCGTGTATTAACTCTTAAAATGGACTGATGCACTATTTGTTTTCCTTCTTGTTTGTTATTAGCTCTTTAGTCGTGCCAACACTGAACAGAGGGAGGTGCTGCTGTGTCGTCTATTTAAGACTCTCCCAGAGCCCCTTCTCCTTGCTCAGTCTCTCTGCTGTCCAGATTAGTCTGCTCATCAAGCTGAGCATTGTTTTAATTTGCTGGGCCTGGGGCATATGCTGAGTGTTCACATCATTATTGTCTCAGTGCAATGTGAGTTATCACCACAGCTTATGATAATGTGGCACAAATTTACAGGCTGGGGAGCATCGTGGATTCTGCAATAATAAAGACCGGACAGAGGGAAGTGGAAGGGGGGAGCAAGAGAAAGGAGGAAAGTGTGTGTGTGCGTGTGAAACACACAAAAAAAAAGATAGCAAAAAGGAAGAGAGCAAGAAGGAGAGAGAGAGGAAGCTCTGTTGGATGTCATTATGAAAGATGATTCCCATACTGGATAATACATCACACCAGTCCTGTCTGTCTTCTCTTTTTTCCCCACTGTTGTTATGTGAATAAATGCTGATAAACCCAGAGGCAAGGGTGATTATTAGTTCCAACATATCACCACAAGGGAGGAAGTAGAAAGAGAATGACAGTGGAGGGTTGGGAAAGAAGTCGAGCAGATCACAAAGATAGAGCCAACCACTTCCAAGCTGTGAATCCTGAAACTGTAACACAAAAAAGTGAGTCAGAAAAATACTAATAAATGCAAAGTTAGTTTTTTTTATTTAAAGTTAACTGTTTAATAAGACTGATTATGTGGGAGTTAAATAAACCTGAATCATTTGAGTTTTAGATGATTTATGTACCTCTAAAGTAAGATTATAAGGCTTATGGTCAGTGGAAAAACACAATAAACACAAAGTTTTCCTCATGTTTAACTCACTCCTTCCCTTTTTTAAACGCCTAGCTTCGAAGTTTCCTCCTGACCGGCTGGTCCTGACACAGCTGGTTCCTGGCTTGCCTCACCTCGCCTCCCTACTTTAAGACTGACCAGCAATACAATCTAATTACAGCCGCGCTACAGAGGGAGACCAGTGTAAACACCAGGCCTTTTTATCTCCTTATACATCTGGACAAGTAGACAAAGTGCTAAAAGGAAATAAATGTGGCCTGACAGCCACATCAAAGAGTTCAGCCAGAGGCTTACTGCTACTTAGGGCACAGGAATGTTGTTGCTAAGCATCAACCCGCAACCTATCAGGGTGCAAAGAGGGCCCTGTCCTGCCAAAGAGAGGGAAAAGAGGAGAAGAGGGCAGAAATGACGAGGAGAGAGGGAGGGGGAGAGAGAGGAAAGGGGAGAGGAAGAGGAGTACGGGGCTGACATTGAGGGGAGGCTAGGGACTCAAGGAGATTTTTGTAGCTTAAAGCAATTGTTGGAAGAAACAAGCCTTCTGTTTTGTTTTCTCTTGACACCATTTCTGCTTTTTGTGCTTGCAAAAGACATGTAGAAAAATTTCTTTTGATATGTTTTCTCTTTGGGTCTATATCAAAATATTTCTTTTGTGTCTGTGCATGGAACTTTTTTCACATCTTGTCTCTATAAACTGGTGCTTCTTTCTGATCATGTTAGAGATCAGAGGAGACACAACTTGTGAACTTATTTGAGTCAACATTTAATGCTAGCATGACATGTTCACTCCTCTGCTAAAGGGTTTTTTTTTTTCTTACGATGCATCCCTTGTACTTCTAAAGCAAGGGTTACAAACAACAATGCAAAGCAAAAATAAAGAATGAAACTAAATAAATAGCACAAGTTTTGGGGAAGTTATAAAACATAAGATGGCAAAAAAAAGGGGAAAATATTAAAATTCATTGAAAATAAAATAAAAATAAGACACAATGCCAAGCAGAAATAAGCATACTTTGAAAAGGAGTTGGTTTCAATGAATTTTTATTTAGGTATTAAAGTATATAGGACTAGAATCAAACCTAAATGCCCTGCCTTAGGCCTTAATTAGTGAAAAAAGAATTGTAAGAATTTTGTTTTCTTTTCCTTTCAATTTAAAACATTAAAACATATTTGATTCAGCATTTAATGCATGTAAAGCAACCTTACAAAATAATATGTTATCCTACACTTCTAAAGGAAATGCTTATAAACATAAACTAATAATGAAAATAAATACAAAGCACAAGTTTTGTGGGTGTTAAAAATATGGAAAGTAATAGAATTTAGAAATATAGTGATAAATAAATGTACCATTCCATTGTATTGCAAAAAGCATTCATTCTTAGGTAGACACATGTGAAGCACAGTGGTGGCAGCATCATGCTGTAGGGTAGCTTTTTCTCAAAGAATATAGGGAATCTGGTCTACAAATATAATAATAAAATAATATGATAAAAATGCATGTAATAATAAGAGAACCATTTGGTGGCTATAAATACCAAAATGTAAAAATAAAGCACAATTAAAATGAATATCTTCACACTTGTTGATATACGAGCATAAAAACACATTTTTAACTAAGCTATTTAAATGCATGTTCTTTGATAAAAACACCATTAGAAATATATAAAAGCATACTCCTAAAATAATATTTTAACTGCTTCTATTTAATACTACACATGTATTCAGCACTGGAACCTGCAGGGTGTAAGACAATGCTAATGAGCTTTAAACTGCCTTTGTGAACATGAAAAATAATAATTCTGTTTTCTTTGGTACCAGCAGAAGGAGAAAACATTTGATGTAATGGTGCCTGCACCGCAGAGCACTACAACAGTCTGCTTTTCCTTTCTTTCTTTCTTTTTTTTAACACTTCACAGGAAGACTGCCAAGCTTGTGTTTAATGATTAACCAGTTCTACTCCAATGAGCATGCTCTGAGTAAATGTATCATGTGATCACTGATCACAGTTGCGCTTGGGGCACGGAGGAGCATGAAGCGAATCAGCAACAGCAGGACCTGCAGCTCTTTATACGGCAAAGGTTGAGCGCTGCTGGATGTTAATCATCAACAGTGGTGACTCATACTTGTAATAAGACCATGCTTCTTTTAAGGCTGAAATATGAAAAGTAAGATGACCTTTTCTGACAGTCTCCAGCAAGTGCAAGTGATTAAAAGCCTATATTACCGGTGTGTTAAAGAATTAGTTCGGAGGTTTGTTGGGTCCAAGTTTTACCTTTTTCATTGTACAAAAAAAAAGTGACTTGTGACTTCCTAAAACTTTTTATAAAGCTCCATTGATTTCCTCATTTCTCCAAAGAAAACAAAACATAACAAATGTGAACGCTCCATGCTTCAGATCAGAGGAAAAAATATATACTGTTTTATACAGTTCTTCCTTATTTCACTGCAGAGAAAATAAGTATTTTTACCTTCCCTTATGCGATAAAAACAACACACATGAAAAAAGTACAGCAACTTAGGAGTGTGACATATCATGAGGCTTTCTGTTCCGATTAGGGGCTGTAGCTAACGTCAGGGCTGTTTCAAGGAGTGTAGGATGTTAAATAATTGAAGACTATGGGAGCGGGCCTGTCACGCCGCCTTGTCTAGAATGTTTCCTATGCAATTAGACGCCAAGAGACATTTGAAGAGGCCCCACAAAAAGAGGCACAAAAAAGTGACATGTGAACTTAAAGGAAATTAGCTCTTCACACAAGTGAAATGTGAAGGTTACTTAGCAATGCTTAACTCAGACTGCGGCTGTGTGAAGTGTGTGTTTGACTCAGCCCCGCTACGAAGACTACGATTTTCTTTACTTTGAGCCAGCTTCAGTCAGTAAGATCACAGAGGGAATGAAAACTAATTTTGACTCAAGGCAGACGGAGAGAAGAGGAAGAAAAAAAAAAAAAGACCAGACGTGTTGAAATAATGAGATCTCTTGATGTTTTTCTGGGAAGATATGGGATGATGCAGACAGATGCGCAACTCACATCTTCACCCAAGGACACAGACACACAAACACCCGATCAACGTTTAACTGCAACTTCAAAACGCAAAGAATTTGCATGCGTGGAGGCCCACACACATCCTCTTAGATGCGAGAAACAGTGAAGCATGTGTACTTAAATGTTAACCTGAGTTCAGGGGGAAAAAATTATTAGGTAATTGGTAGGGATAGGGAGTTAATATGTAAATATGGTTCAGCCTTTGTTAATTACACTAAAAACACTGACCTTGTACCTTAAGTCTACAAATTTGAATGCTTTATTCTTTTGCTTTTGCACTTTAAATTCAAATCACGTAGTCTTCATATTTTAAATTAAATAGCACGCAGCAAATTGATCTAAGGCTTCCAAAACAGAGAGAAAAACACATTTTTAATATAGAAAATAAATAAACCAAAGACATAAAAAGATGTAAAACAAGTTCAACAATATAAAGTGCATAGTGCTAATATTTTAACAGCTAGAGACAGGCAGCTGTGTAGTACTCAGGGTACTGTATTTTGCTTCCAATGCTACAATGGCTGTAGTTCTAAAAGCTTATAGGAGACTCTGACAAGGCTTAGGCAGTTTTTCTTGAAGTGGCACTAAAGCAGGTCCTAAAGACAAAAACACTCCAGTGACCAGACCAACTCCTCTCACTATCCTCTACAAGGCCCACTTGTCTGTCATCCAGAAGCAGGGAGGCTGTCCTGAGATGCTGTATTATAGCAGGGGTCCTAAATAAAAATTTAGTTAGGTTTTGATTTATTGAGGCAAAAGAATGGGGATTTTGTATCATATTATTCCTCTCAAGCAGATCATCCGCTTAATAGAATAAATATATTTTTGCCTGCATTTATAAAGAATACATTTGGAATACAAGTTATTGGTTAATGAATATATCTATGTCTTCTGATCAACTAATGATTATTGATAAGCAGCCATTTTCTTAAAAACATGACTTTCCTCATTTTATATAATATAAAGGATGATTTTTTTCATAATATTCTAAGTAAAAAGTAAAATTAAAAAAAACTAACAAACCAAATCTTATCTTTTAACAATTTATTTTTTGGAGCTTTATTATATAATGACAGAATAACAAAGAAAGTCAAGTTTTTCTTACAGATTATTAAACTTTTTATTGAACATTTTTATTTAATGTAAACAATCAGTGGCCTATTAGTTTAAGTCACTCATACTGTCAGATTTTACTTTCCACGTTATTGAAATGAGGCTAAAAAAAAAAAAAATCTGGATGACTAGACCTCCATCTTCCATTAAAGATTTAATAATGGCAAAAGTTGTTGAAGCTGTGTACACTAATATTATTCTACCAATGAAGTGGACAGTAACTGTGATATATGCAACACTTGTGCCACTAGCCATACATCTAAACTGTTGCTCACAAAGGATTGTTAAAACTTGGCACCATGATGTAGATTAACTCATGAAAGCCCTCACTATCAACTGTGCTTATTCGTAACGTTTTTTTTTAACAGTTATTTTGCATAATCCCTCCAATTTTCTGCCATCACACCCTTGCCTTTGCAGCACATCGGTCGTGTTTGATTATGAACTTAATGTTGCTCCTCTGTGCAGCATTATTGAATGGGCTCTTGTTAGCTTAAGAAGCTCATTAAGTGTTTATATTTATAAGCATCGGTCTTGCTAATAAACAGTGTAAAATAGTACTGCATTAGACTTGGTTTGCAATGCATCAGATTTCTGTTCTGGCATGTTTCTGACATGTTTGCTTCTCTAACAATTAACAGTGGTGCTCAGCTTAAGTCATTAATCAACAATCATAACTCAGTGCTTTATTTTCATTTCTACTTTAAACTAACGGCTTTAAAATTTTTCAAAACATAAATATATATATATATATATTTTTTTTTTTTCCAGTATCATGCACTCTCACACCCACTGAGTTTGATAATTTTCCTTTTATCATAGTTGGTGTTGATAAATGTGTCTCCTGGCAGATTTGCACTTACTGTAAAAACCTACTTTAAGCTCTATTTTTCATGTTTTCCTGTGGTGCTGGGATGTTCCAGATAGGAACCAGTGCATAACTGGTCGTGGGCCCTGTTATGGCCCCTACAAACATAGACTACCAACCTTGATATTTAAAACAATTTGTATTGACATATTTTCCATTCATTTTAGCATGTAGGTGAGACAATTTACCAATGGAATACAATAATTTATAAAAAAAAAAAAAAAATAAAAAAAAGTTTTTGATAAAACCCTCAGCAAATACAGGAAACCCTTTTGCCTCTGCAGAATTACCGTAAAGTCTAAATGAATTGTGCACGATAAAACGTTTTTTCCCTTAATATAGTAAAGGATTCATAGTGTTTACATAAATCCCCATTCGGAGACATTTACTGTTTAAACTAAATCATGCATAAAAGCTAAACCCGCAAATATAATCTCTGTAACAACTTTTGTTACTGCTTTAGGATGGTACAGGATTCCACAGAAACTGCCGTATTACTAACACTTTGTGATACTCACTCGACATTCTGCCATCTGAGGAAATCTTAAGTAATCTTTTTTTTTTTTTTCTTTTTTACTTTTTTGTGATAATACAGAACACATTTCAGACTAATAAATGGATATTCATCTATATTAGAAAATATTATATTTGTAAATACAGAACATTAGTATGCTCCCCTTCTTTTCTGCTCGCCTCCGATTCCTGACAAGTCTTCAAAGAGCTTTCTCCAATCCTTGTCTGAGTTCTTCATATGCAGTGATAACGCTGACATCTTTCCACAGCTATCATAAGTCACCGGCAAACGACCCAAATCATCTTTCGTCAGATAGTATCCTCTGTAGGCCTGTATGATTACACCATGTCATCTTTATGGCAAAAAGCACAGCCCATCTCTTTAATTACATCGGCTTATTCTATTTACCTAGACAAGGACAGAACAGCAGGCAAACAAAGCATTAAAAATGAAGTGCTCCTATTTGCTCAACGGACGCCCGTGTTGTACTGCTGGTGGCCGTTGTCATCCCCTTGATGTTGTTGTTTCTCCAAGCAGTGGAGGAGTGATAGAAGAGGGCGCAAGCCACTGTGCACCTTCCTCTCCTCCCCTTTTTGACTTTCCCACCTCCTCCTCCTCCTCTCAAACCTTTGCTCAAAAGGACTTATGAAGGTGAGTGGCTGTGTGACAGGCCGGGAATAAAAGAGACAAACCAGGGATAAAAATTAAATAAAAAGTAGCTGTCTTAAACAGTAATTGCACTCCTTTGCTGAGCATGCTTTCAGATATATAAACTTGATTTACTGTCGCTGTTGCTGCCACAAATCAGACGGCCCTCTGAGAAACACTCATGCTATGAAATTGTTTAATCTCATCAAGTTCTGCTTTCACAGCAGGCCATAAATCACATAGTCTTTGTTATCATAGACCTCCATGAGCGCCTGTGAGGCAGGCAATGGATCGTGGGTATATATAGTCTTGACTGCACAAACAGCAGGGCCTATGCAGCCTGAAATACTTTCATATTAGCTGTGGTGCAGCTGGCAGAGCACAAGCACTCTGATGGATATCTCATTTCCTGCGCTCTGCATCTATTCCCAGCAAATTATTACTGCATAAATTTCTTGTCAACAGAAACGGCCAATTAATTAAGCTAAAACGCACTCATGATCACATCTTCGCACTGCACAGGAGAGCCGAGGGGATTTTTCATGGCAGCATATTTACTACAGGGGTCAGTGCAACGTACGGCTCTAAACTTTGTCATAAAGTCACAGACGAGCCAGTTTCTACACGGGAGCTTCAGTATGGACTGAAGCCTGTGACATATTTGCATAAAGCATATTTATGTGTAACTTCTGGAGGACGACAGCCTGGGACGAGGGAATAAAGTTTACAACTACACAAACAAAATGCCTGCCAACCGTTTGCCTCTGCAATGTTTCATCAAAGACGACCACAGAGGATCGGATAAAGATCATAGAGGCACCTTTGCCATTTAAGATACAAACTACACATTTAAGAGAGCTTGTAAACTGAATGAATTATTCATTATATACCGGGTGGGTGGTGGAGGGTTTGTGAAGGGTGGGAGGTTGTTTATTCAGCTTGGGCCGTTTATCAGACAGTGAGGATCCCACGGCGGGGATGAGCTCGGAGATTTATCTGTGCTCGGTCTCCAAAGCAGATAAATCAAGGGGTGTAATCATGCTCCGAGTGGCCCAGCTGTGACCTCGTGGTGAACTAATGACACAGGGATATCTAAGCCCCTTTTCCTGTTTCTGGGTTAGGCCCTCAGGTCCCCCCCACCCCCGTCTAGGAGGGAAACTTGAGGTCCATTCCATCTCTTTGTCCTGTTTATGCATCCCAGGCAAGGATGATTGTTCACCTTTTTGCTAAAAATAACTGCAATGTTAAGACATGGGGCAGAGGACTGCTGTACAACAATGTTTGCTCAAACAATAGCAGCAGCTATCGATTGCAGCTATGTACATACAAGCCACCACTCACATCATACTGCTGCTTGGCTGAGAAAGTCTTCTGTTTCTTCCTAGAGCAGAAGCTTTCTCCTAAACTGAGTGTGCTCTGATTTATCATGTCTTTTGCTAGCAGGCTGTCCGTTGATTAAGCCAGTGGAACTTTGTTTCACTCTCCTCTCTCTTTAATCTGTCTCTCAGCGAGATAAATTAGCCGGTACGGTGCCAGCTCCCTCCCCTTAGTCTCTTCCTCTCCCCTCTGCTTTTCTCTCTGTTTATCTTTTCTGTCTGTCGCAAGTTGAGAAGTGAACAGACACATCTGCTCCTATGCTGCACCAACTGAAGATAGGGCCAGGCGGCGTCCCTGGTCAGATTTAGACAAGAGCATTCGTGAGTGAGGACAAGGGGAACAAGTGTGTGTTTTTTTGTCTTTTTCTCTCCTTGAGAACATTCTGTCAAACAGCCCTACTCTTCTTGGCCACTTTTACACTCTTTGTTGTCAACTAATAAATCAGGAGGTATTTATGATCTGTTATCCTCATTCTAAGCATTTAATGGCAGTCTGTTTGTTGGTGAATTAAGGCAGGATTTTATTCACCAGGCTGTTGGCCAAAGAGAGGCCTGTGTGCTTGTGAATGTTTTTCCTTCTTCATTCTCGCCTGGGTGGTAAATCATACTCATTGTCAGGCTTTGCTAAGTTAGTGTACGTCATTGGGGAGAGCAGGAAGCACTGGGCATAATTCTGTCTGTCAGTTTAATTTATTGTATTGGTAGCTTTGTAATCTCCGCCCCATAAATCGTGGGCTCTGACAGACAGGATTTGGGTCTTAAAGGAAACGTTCATCAGGGCTTTGGACAGGAATGTACTTTCTTTCTCCCTGATTTTTCCAATAAAACCTTCAAGTCTAAAGGTTTTCCTGCTAGTTCTAATTACAAACATGTTTTTTTTTTGCTGCATATGATTTACATGAATGACTACAAAGAAAAAAAAGAAAAAGTTAGTAAAATACAAAGACAACAATAAATGAGAAAAAAATAAAAATTAGAAGACAAATCCTTGAACTGAGTTTGTATTCCAGGTATAATATAAGGGCCAATACAAATATGAAGGCTTGTACAAGGGCATGGCTACTACATCTGCTTTGCAGATAGTGTATTTGGCTTCCATTTCATGCCAGTGGATATAAATCAGACAAGGCATCTCAATGCTAGGCCTGACTTCTCAAGTTCAACAAATCTTCAACATGAGATTAAAGCCTCTGCAGAGTCAATAATTTTTGGACAATGGAGGAAAATACCAGATTGTTGTATGTGGGTTGTATGGTTTTAATGAGTGATGATTTAAATGTACATGATTGCACAAAATAAAATGTGTAATATTCTAAGATTTTAAAAAGTCTGTGGTTGGAAAATACTTCAAATGTACCTTCATACTATTTATGTGGTTGAAAGTGTTTTGAGGATGTACACAAGAACATACTAGAAAATCTAGTAGAAATAAATTCCTTAAATATTAATATATGTTAACAAATTTTGTAAAACTTTTTGAACTGAAACAATATAAAATGATTAATTTCATCATAATCTAATGAATAATTTTTCCTTGTTTTCTACGTTTTTTTTTTTTACTTTTGTATAAAAGTACATCACAAAACTAAACAACTGTGATATTACTGTTTCTCATGAGTTGTAGTTATTTGCGATATAGTTACAATGGCAAGATTGTGTGATCAATACATGAACCCATAGGCAGTGTTGTGCCTGAACACGTTCATTGAACGAAAGTTCATGAACTCATTCATATTTTGGGCGAACGTGAACTGAACGTACTGTATTACTGCCTGATGAACGTTATGTGAACTCGTTCATTCTGGTGTCTGTGAACGGCACGCTCTCTCAGTTCAACTCCGTTCAATAGGTTGCCAAATTTCTATAGAGTCCTCCTGGCAAAACCCCGGCTAAATCACACCGTAAACAAGCCTTAATATGTAGCGGGAAAAACACCCAAACTGGCAACACCAGCTACCAGCGTCGTAGCCTACAGCCGCGTGCGTCATCAAAACAAAATGCAGCGTGGAAGCCACAGCAGCATGGAGGCGACCGTGGAGGCGACAAAGCAGCAGTATGATCACTTAACTTAAAACAGTTTTATGACCAGGTGGTCGGTGAGGATGATGGCAACAATCTTACATTTCTCTGCAAACTTTGCCCGCCGGCTTTCAGTAAAAAAATCCGCACTTCAGTAACCTTAAATTCCTATCTCAGCCTGGTCCGTCAGTTTGTGCTAGTAAAATGTTCTTGAGGGTTTTACTATTCATGTAAACCTGCCTGGTATAATTTTCCAGGATTCCAGTATTCCTTTTTAGTATGTACTGAAATGAAATTTCAAATTGAAAAAATTATTAAAATTAAAAAAACATTTGCACCTTGAAGACTACTTTCCTGTTTTTCTTTTAATAATAATTCCTCATAAAAGAAGACAATTCAAGCAGCACATTTTTCCTGATGTTTTTGAGAATATACTGTAGGGGTGAAAGCTGCAGCTGCTACTAGTTTGAAGTGAATGGACAGCAACAAAGCATTAAAGCAACAATGGAGAAATGCTGTCCCCTCAATGCTAATGTAAACCCTGGTTGGATAAGGATTCAAAACTGGATATGAAGATGAAATCTGACGCACAGTTTCAGAGTTATAACTGATAAAATAATTGCTGTCTGTGGTTCCACAGTAGGCTATGGTGTAATTGAGCAATATATGAAAAAAAAAAAGAACTATGAACTAGTTAATTTTTTGGAACTGTGAACTTAGTTCAAAATTTTGAATTATGAACTATGAACTGAATTAGTTCATTTTAAAATGTGTGAACTGAACTTTGAACTAGTTCACGTAGAAAGAGAACTTTCCCAACACTGCCCATAGGGAGGGATAGATTTGGTGTGTGTTTCTGCATCAAACCCTCCACACCACTGCCTGTGTCTACTAGTCTAGAAGCTAACATGTTAAGGTCTCTGGGGTTTTGCTGTTTTTCAGGAGTGAGAGAGCTTCCTGTCACAAACAGAATATCTGCTGGTGGCTGGGCCGACCTGTCTTGCTGTACATCTGAGAAAACTTCTCAATCAAAATGACTAGCATGTATATAAGGAGGTATGGATATATCTAGTGGTGCCTTTTAATCTCACAAATGCACCTGTAGCTTTCCTTTGTGAATAGAGATGGGGGATCTGGAGTCAACAACTTTGAATCAGGTGAGTCCAATCTGCACAGGTTAAACCAGATTGGACTCACCTCTTCTCAGACATTAAGAAACTTCAACCATGTGCCTTCTTTTCCAAACGTTTGTCTCAAGCAGAATGAAACTACGATGTGGGTGATAGAGAGCTTTTAGCCATAAAAATTACTTTTGAAAGTGGTGCCACTGGGTAAAGGGATGTAAATGTCTGAAATCCAGAGAATCACATTGGTATCTTTTTTTTTTTTTTTTCTTTCAACTTCATCTCTACCTTCCAGGCTTTAAACACACCAAACCCTATGCCCTGTCTAGGCAATACTCCGGTGACGCAGAACCAAATATCTCAAACTTTATTAAACCTCCCTTCATTGTGGGCGCCTTATCGTGAGAAATACAGGATCAAGTACTGGAGGCTCAGCGCTCATAACCGGTCTCTGGCACTGGACCTCCAAACCGCGTTTATGTTTCTGCTTCCATTAGGTTCCGTCTCATTCACTGAGCCGTCAGAGAATCAACCGAACTCACTCCTTAGGAGAAATTGCTTGCAGCCTTCAATATATACGGATGTTTAAAGCTATGTTCTAGTCTGACCATTGTGCACCCGTTATAAAGCTCGTCACCAGCCACCCAGTGGTCTTCTCGAGCCATTGCCTATCCCTAAACGTCCGTGGTCAAATATCACCTTGGACTTCCTCACTGGACTATCACTATCCTCACTATAAAGAGCCGCTTTACCAAATTCTGCCACCTCATCCCCCATATTTTTCGCCTTCACCGAATCCCTTGTGAAATCCTGTCAGACAGGGGTATGCAGTTTATCTCCCTGGCCTGGAAGGAATTTTGTACTTCTTTGGGGCCCAAGACTGCTCTCAGTTCAGCTTTTTATCCGCAAACTAATGGTGAATCTGAGTGCATGAACCAGGAGTTTGAGGTATCGCTCTGGTGAATGCCGGGTAATTGCAGGGTTCTTATTCTTTCCTTTCCTCTTTGTAAAAAAATAAAAAACCTACACAAGACAAATCCAAATTAGCTACTTAGTCACATACTTTAAAAACTTAAAGATACGATTTTGAAAAAGATATTTAGACTACATATTAAACTGCAGTCACTCTTCTGTGAATATTCTCAGTCATCCAGGTCATGGTCAAGCTTGAAAAATTCAGTTTAGCAACTGGACATGATTTTTTTTTTTTTATATATGTTTCGCACTGAGATTCATATATTGTAGGTGTTACAAAGAATTAATTAGGGGAACAAAAGGTGTCTCTGATCCTACTGCATGAACCATGGTGGTCACCTGGGGTGTGTATTAATGGTCATTAGGGGGTTCAGCATCCTAATTCTTTGTTACGACTACAGCATATTAATCTCAGTGTTCCCCACCACTAGTTCAAACTGAAGAAGCCTCTTGGATGAGAGGCGAAACATCTTATAAAAAAAAACTCATCCATTTGCCTAAACTGAACTTTTCAAGCCTGCAGTCATTCTTATTATCATCAATTCAGCATAGACAGGATATACCAATAGTTTTAAAACCTGAATAATACTCAATGTCAGCTCTACATCTGGACGTATTTGTGCACAACACTGCTCCATAAACAGGCTCGGACTGGTAATCTGTGATGGGCCGGTCCTAATTTCAGCGTGCGTGGGCCGATCCTCCTTAAATCATACCGGCCCCAACATTTCCAGCCAAAGCATCTACCTGTGACAGTAAATAACTCAAGGAGCTCAAGAAGTAATACAGTGTTAACTATCTAAATGATGCATGCAATATATATAGCCCCTCCTTGTCATGCATGCTTTCTTTAAACCAAACTACAATGTTTCTCTTATATTTGGTGAATTTATGTTAGAATATTTAGCAAAAATATGTTGCTGTGCATAATGAGGTTTTGCGTCTAAAGGCTAATCATTGTAATGTGAATGAGCAATGCAAACATAATCCATTACTTGCTAGCAGTGCAGTCCAGGTGTGTGTACAGTGTGGATTAAAGTGGAATCTGGAATACGTAAACTGCAACTTGCAAAAAGTCCCATGATCAAGAAAGCGTCAAGGTAGGCTGTTTGGTTTTTAATTTTGCCAACTGTGACATGTTGACTTGGGCTCACAGGTTTTGATTAAGTAGGTTCGCTGAAGTAGGTTCGGCTCATTTGCGCTAAAAGGTGGGGTTCATTGTGCTATGTTGACAGACTTTTTATAGTTATATTCCTCTAATAGTCATGCTCATCATGTTTGACTTTTTTCTTGATGGAGAGTGTGAAATATCACTGTAAACAGTATTTCAATGCAAGATGGAAGAGTCACGCTATGCATGTAACCTAGTGTGAAGGCTTTGGAAGGCATTCAATTGACTGTGACTGCTGTGTGTCAAGGTGTACAATTCACCACTTCATCACTACTACTCTTAATAGTAGTGGTATCAGTAGGACTGCTGGTTTCGTTGATTTTGGTCTGTTGACTGATGGAACCATGGTGTTTACATTATTCAGTTTCATTGACCACATGCCACCTAGACTTGCAGTAAATGCTTACACATCACTGAGCTTTCATGTATTCATTCTTGAAGAACGGCCTCTATATTGTATTGTTTTATGTTGGTGTTTTTGCAACACTCGGGCTTACGTTGTAGATCGGTTAATCCACAATGTATATTCGCGGCGCGGGGTGTTGGGGGGGCTAGTGGTGTAGATGGAAAAATGCCAGGGCCGAAAAACATTCCCAGTCCGAGCCTGTCCTTCATGTTTTTTCGGTGTAAGAGTATTAATAGTAGTTTCATCAGCGGTGGCTGGTCAATAGAGGGCGCTAGGGCGCTGCCCCACCTTGATTAAGACATAAACAAGAGTTAAATAAAAACTAAATTTAACTATAAAATAAAAATATTTTGAAAAATATTAATATATTTTTTCAGATGTGCAAGATAAATATCTAATCTTTAATGACAAGTACAGCTGTTTCGTTCGCCGTTGGATTGGTGACATGTTCCCACCCTGGGGCGCAAAAAATCTTTGGCCATAGACCCTCATTAGATGTTGCACATGCGCAGTAGTGCCTCTGCAATGCAAAAGCTCGAGGCACAGGAGAGCTGTGCCCCGGAGCTTAGAGGAACTGTCGTCACAGTCTGATTGACAGGTTGAGTCGCGGAAGTGAAGTCCCTTAAAGCAAACTTACCAAGAGAAAGTGGAGGTGAAAGCCTTTGGACCTGAGCACCCTGAGATTTCAATTAATCAGCAGTTCAAAGACAGATGAAGACGGTACACTCCATCTTGTTCCAGGACCTGGTTTAGCTACAAGGGTTAACTAACTGCATGCAAGGAGGCAAACGCTTTGTTCTGCTTTTCCCGCATTTCTACTTTCCCTTTTTCAAACGTCAGGGTTTGACTGAGAATAGATTAAGGCAGTTATGTCTAATTTAAAGATCTTTTTTTATAAAAGGCAAAGAAGATAAATCTGGGATTCACATGATAAACAATATAATATTGTTTACTTTTTTGTTAATTTGCATAGTTTCTCTTAAATAAACACATTCTCAGAAAATAAATAGTTTTTATATATATATAAAAAAAATATGAAGCTGACTAATAGCTTCTCCATGATAAAACTGGTAAATTATTTATTTTTTTAGATTTGTGAAGCAATTTTTGACCATGCAAAACACAAATCTGCCTTCACAGAGTCTTAAAAGGGCAAGATTTATGTACAAAAAGTAAAGCTGTTCATTAAATTATAATTTTTTTAAATACTTTTTCTATGATGTTTTTTGTTGTTGGCATTCATATAGATATACTGGTGTGATACCTTTGCATAAGTTTGATTGGTTTTTGGTATACATCTATTTTGAATTTATATGCCCCCTGGAGAAAACTCCACCAGCCGCCATCCAGTTGCATATGCATTTTGTGTCCATTAAAATATGATTGTCTACTAGAAAACTCATCTGAGCATTACTGATACTGTGACAATATATTTTGAAGCTCTGTGGTACAACACAACCATAATGATCGTTTCACATTAGCATGGTTTCATGTTAGCAAGGACATGACAAAATTATGTTTAAGTAACTAAATATATTTAAGTAGATGCCAAATATTTTTTCAGTGTACACCGAGGATCTCTCTATGCCCCAAATTTAACCAAAGCTTAATATGACAAGATATGAGATGTAGTCTGGGTAGTTTTATTTGATTATAACAAAAGTAAATGGTTTCAGCTGCTCTTTGTCAACAACAAAGCTGCCAATCACACTATAAAATGCATATATTCAAAAGCTTAGGTCCCTTTTGTGAGTTTGACCTGCTAACAGCGATGTGTGCTTTACAAAATGCTCAATAAGTGGATATAATTCTGTATACATAAAAGGGAACACAGACTAGAAAACCCCAAGAATCATCTACATTTGTCCGTAGTTTAGCCTTTTCAGTGCACCAAATTTACATATCAAGCCACAAGGCTCATATGTAAACACATTCTATCAGATGCCACCATCACAGCCATTGAAAGCCATTTCTTTCTGCTTATATCTCCCACAGTGTGCAGCTTTAGACAAAGGGAACGAGGACAGAGACATCTCATGTCATCACCCAAGAGAGATAATGGAATTGTTATACACCCTTGATCACAGACACTCTCACGGCATCTTGCTCTGTTTTTCACCCATTCTTTGTCTTGGTGCTCTTAAAAGTCTCCCTATCGCACAGAGACGCATCACAAGTAAAAATTCCAGCGCACTTCAGTGCGATAGCTCCTCTTCTCTTTCAGGGTTTCATCTCAATAGCTTTTTTATCTAAGCACTTCAATTTGCAAGCCTAGCTTGAAGGCAGCTCCTCCTGATATGTTAATTGCAGGGTACTTAAGCACTAAAAGATTAACATAAAACCCTTTGGAAACAAGCTAATAGTTTATGATAATTTGTGCATGGCCTTTGTCTGTCTATCATTACATTGCCTCTAGCTGTAATTTTATCAAGGGGTTGTAAAATATCATTTAAACAAGTTCACTCTCAGATAATTAATAGCAGAAACGGCATTATTCAATTGAGCCACCCCGACACCATTAACAATATGGCAACTGAGCTATAATTAAAGTATTTTATTTTATTAACCTATTCATAACGTTGTGCAAATGATGACACAGAGAGGCTTTTCTTTCTTGCTTAAGCACTTTCACCAGGGCAATTACAGAAGCCAGGGTCGTCTCCCCTGTTAGTTGAGCTGATTGAGGCTTTTCAATTAGTACTGCTTGTGCAGCACACACAAAGAGACAGTACACATGCAGAAGGGTCTTCTCACAAGTACAGGCAAACTGCTGAAATGATAAGTACGAGTTTGTGCCACTGTCTAGAGATTAGATATTTTGATAAAGACAAATTTTTACACCAGAATGAAGTAAATAAATGGGATTGATCACTGAATGAAGATGAGAAAAGGATGCATTAAAGAAATACACTAACGGCACAAGTTAGAACATAAATGAAATGGTCAAACATCTCAAACCTAAGGGAATTTGAAAATAAACAGAAATGTGCAATGAATATGTTGCACTTAAATCCAAGAACGTCTGCACAAGTCATGTTCAACATACCTGGGAAATTTTGCGAGTATCTGATAGACACACTGCTCCCCCTCTCAGACACACACACTCTCAGACAAACCACCCCTCTCATGAATAATACAAATACCTCTTTCACCAAACAGCCCGAATACCTATTCATTCATCTGCATACCTGCCGCCTTACAAAATGATTGGCCTGCCATTACCAGTGGATAAAAAAAAAGGAAAGAAAGAAAGAAATGTTCCCCAAACAATTTGCCTCAAAATGAGACAGGAATGATTCTGTTCTTTTCAGCGCTGGAGACAGGCTCCTGTGCATAATGATGTTAGCGTAATGGGGTGACAGATAGACCGGGAGACCATGACATTAGCATGAGAAACGCACCAGTGAGCAACCGCTCAACTGTGGTCTCAGAGGGCCCTTAGACATCCACTCTGAACATCGTTTGTCTC
This sequence comes from Cyprinodon variegatus, assembly GCF_000732505.1. Classification (NCBI taxonomy): domain Eukaryota; kingdom Metazoa; phylum Chordata; class Actinopteri; order Cyprinodontiformes; family Cyprinodontidae; genus Cyprinodon; species Cyprinodon variegatus. The sequence continues at coordinate 1,214,188 of NW_015150454.1, read as the reverse complement.
ACAGCTCTGCGAGTCTGACAAATGAAGACATGCTGCGTTGTATGTCAAGCTATGTACCACTCCACTTAGAAAACACATGACTTAATGACAGAGGAAAACCTGTCTCTGTATTACAGAGATGCTGTACCTCTCATCTTATCAGTCAGGATAGTGGCAAGCTACTGCACAATCTGCATCATTTAACATGTAAGAACAATGCCTTACAACCAACATTTAAAAAAGGTAGCTAGAAATAAAAGCAATGACCTAATATCAAAGGGGAAAACATTTAAAAAGTAATGTATGAATTTGGGTTCAGTCCCTCTAACCTGACACCTTTAAATAAGATGCAGTGCAACCTAATGCTTTAATAAATTCAGTAATCCTTACATTGATTTTTTTTTTTTTAAACAATAGAGCTCTTCATTGAAGGCCCCAAATCTTTATTAGAGAACCAACAACAACAACAGGTGACAGATCTTAGAAAAAGTACAAGCCCAAACTTAATACGACATGGCTGTCCACCTAAATGTTCAGGCCCAGGCAAGGAGACCTCAAATATAGAGCAGCAGCCAAAAGCCCCATACCAGAGCTGCAAGAATCTATAGCTTAGATGTATGAATCTATTTGAGAACTACAATGACAACAGTTGTGAACTCAACAAATATGCAAGAGGGAATTTCTAGTTGAAAGAATCCTATGAAAAGTCCAATGTACAAGGTCATGAAAGATCAACTGAGATCAAATGTAACTTCATAGACAACATGCAAACCAACACCATATGCCTGGAAGAAAAAACGTTGTAGAAAACAGACAATAATCATGATATTGGTGAAATTTGCTATGGATATATTTTTGTCTTGCAGGGACAGCAAATGTGATGAGAGCTGATAGAAAGATTGAGGCAAATCCTGGTAGAAACAAATAATTGGTTGCAAAAAAATAAAGTTGTACACAGGCTTATTTTTTCAACAGAGCAGTTACCCAAAATATAAGGCTTAAGTTACAATAGTCATTTATGGAGCAAATTCATGTTTGAATGGTCCAAAACAAACAAAAGCAACAAAAATAACAAAAATCAAAAATGTCATTGTTATTCAGAATCAAGAAATGCATTTTTCAAAAACTCAATCCAACCAACCTGACTGAATTAAGAGCCCATGAGAAAAGTTCTGTAACTTAGGAATGCAACATTTCTATCAACTGTACGTCAGTCACAAATTCATTTAACCTTTAGGGAAGGATTGTGTACTTGTTTAACCAAGTTACTAAAGACATGGAGAGACTTTAAACAGATTTCAAAGACTATTATTCAATATGGCTTTTACCACTTTGTCTCTCAGCCAGAGTTTAAGGGGAACATCTTCATGAAAATATCTTGGGGCTAAGAAAATGTAATCATGTGTTTATAAGAGGAGATAAGCAGCATGTGACACACTGTCAAAGTCTAAATGCTGCAGACATGAGCCGCAAACTAAAAATGGTGGAGTTATGACAGCCCCAACATCCACAGCACGACACTGTGGAAGGGTGAATGCCTCCTGTAAACATTTATCTTCCCTGTGAGTGTGTGTTTGTGTGTGGTACAGCTCAGCGACAGGAGCTTCTCTGAGGCTTTATCTCTGGCATGACAAGACAACCTGTAATATACGAGCATCTGGTGCTCCTCTTCAAACACAGCCTTATCTCACGCCAAACATTCCCCGAGGCCAAAGCAAAAGCAAAGAAAGGCCCAAACCAGACAAGACCTCACACCGTCTTTCCTCAACCCAGACCAGCCCCGTGAGCCAAGCGTTGGGTGTGCAGGCTGGGAACGGCCCATCAAAGTGCATATGTGAGTGTTTACAAAGAATGAGCATTTTGGACAGCAGAGAGAAACAGTGTGACCATCACAGAGATGGAAATCATCTGGTCTGTGTTTTTATTCCGTCTCTTTAATCGAGCTAAGGGTAAATGATATCTCACTCATAACAAAATCATTATTTATGAAATGATTTTAACATAAACACTGAGATTAAACAGCAACAGTTTCTATTTGTGGTAATTAATTTGATTGAGTTCATCATATTTTTTACTGTTATTATTTAACAGTAACACACTAGACTGTGACTTACAGAACTTTAGAGATCCCTAGAAAATAAGATTATACTAATGCATACATATCACAATATAAACAATACTGCATTTACAAGAACAAAATTAGAAAATGGGAAAAAAATAAAATCCCCTTTTCATTTTTCTTCTTATTCTTTACAAATTGAGCAAAGGATTCCCCATTCAACTATGCCTTAAATATTCTATCCTCAGAAAAGTTTTTGTAGTTGAAAATGTGTCATCTGGTAGATTAAACACAACATCTGAGTTAAATAGAGGCTTATTTGGGGATGATTTTAAGAAAGCATCTTCCTTAATATTAAGCTATAGAAAAAAATCTCATGAAATCACTCAAAATATGAAATATGCTAGCATTTTTCCAACCCTGGTCCTCAAGGCTTACTTTCCTTAATGTTGTTGCTTCTTAGCTTTAGTAAATAAAATATTTGCTTTAACAAATACAGATAAATGTAGTGACCTATAACAGAAGAGGTGCAGTCTGATTTAAAGCCCGAATAGAGACGAGAGCTGGATGCCTTTTAAAGGTGTCATCCCCTGGAGATCTTTTACAGTTAAAAAGTATATACTGTAGTGTATAATTGGCTGGGTCGTTTGGTTGTGGGCTCTTTGTTCAATGCAAAAAAGCACCAAATGCGATTCTAAGTTTCAGGTAATTTGTGGAAAAGTACTAATATTTGCCTGCCTTGCAATTATCGCTCAATTTTCTATTTTGTCGAAAGGGGTGATTGCAAAAATCAGACACCCACCTGAACTGCACTAATTAAGTGTTGCTGCTTGTCTAACTTTTAATTGCATAAAAGAGCGGGATAATACTGTAAGGAAACCATGGCAAACTGCTAATGTTGCTAATGCTACATCCACATGAAAATGCCAACACAAGTCAAATTCTCAAGGGCACCTGCAGGACAAAAACAGAGGTATAAAAAGAGGACAGAATGAGCTGTATTTGTTATTTACACAGTAAGTGACTTGTTCTTCTAATAATTGTTATTCTTGACATCTTTGTCTTTTCAAGCCAGTGTTTAAAATGGTTTTACATAGATTTAGCATTGTAGGCCGTTCAAAACTAATGTAAATGATGACAGTGAGAAGGCATTTGCTTTTTTAATTGGCTGATCCTTTCAACACAATCAGGCAGGGAACTACTTCCTTTTCAGTATGAAACAAATGTAAACATCACATCTTTTTACGTGGAACTTTTAAGAAAAAGCTTAATTTTATTTCCCCCGAAGAAGTCACATTCTGAGAGTCACTAGATAGTTTTATCGGAGACAAACTTTGCTTTGATTAGAAATAAAGCTGCATTTTAACAATGCAATATTTAGTTACAAAATCATCAATTTCGGCTTATAAAGATTATTGCTTTGCTATAAACATATCTATGCACTGACCTGAGTTCTCTTTCACTGCAGTACTCTGGTGTAGGTAATGAAAGTAGGAGAACCACTAAGTGAAGAAGCCCCATTCGTTGTTTTTTTTTTATGTTGAATTCTCTGCTAGGACCAGTGCCTTTAGCCAGCCTATGGGGGGGATGTAGACATGGCCCTCTCTGGGGCCTGTACATACAGCCTGCGCCTCACTTCAAAGAGAGGGCATAAGGGCATGGTAACCCCCCCTCCCTTAAACTCAGATCCATTCAGCTCACAGCTGATTCCCCCTGTGTAAGTGTTTATGTGCATCTCAGTTTGACTCTCTCTGGGCCCCTCTAGCTTTCATTTCAGACCGTCTTCTATCCTGCTCCATTGTTTATTTATTTCTTCTCTGGAGCATGGATACATGGGGAGAACATGGAAGCACCCCTCTGCTTGTCTGTGGGTTTGTGTGTCCATCTTTGATGTCTGATAATGAAGGCCAATGCAGCGCAATCTCCAAACAAGCTGTCATACAAGCTCTCATCATAATTCAGAGCTTAATGCAAAGCATACTGACAGCACAGTAAAACATTAAAGATGGGACTTTTTGCTGACCTCATTATACTTTTTGATGAATGAAGAATATCAGTGCATAAAAGGAGGCAAAGAAACACAGTGTGTGGAAGTGAATTTGAAAAGGATAATTCTGGAGAATGGAGCTGAGCCCGGTGGCTGCGGTGCAGGGAGGTCTGGCATTTACAAATCCCCTTTTTTGGATCTCTTCATCCAGATGAAAGAGCAAAGGGAAGCAGGATTATGCAGGACAATTGTGCTTTCTATCCTAACCCTGACTTGATCGGCTTTTGCATGAGCCTTAATCATTTCCAATTAAGCACTTTTTCTTGCATCCTGTAATAGCTACAGCGCTGCTCTTAAGACTCCTTAGTCGCCCTGTTGCTCTCCTGCTGCCTGTTTTTTTTCTTTTTTTTTTTGCTAAGCCTCTCCTTCCCCATGTGCCTGTAGAGTCTGCTGACAAACTGAATTGGTCTTCACCGCAACTTGTTTAGGTGCCAAATGGTGCCAATTGCCCATTTACTACCCACTGGACAAAGATGTTCATGTAGTTATTTGACTGAACAAGACCTTTGTTTGACTGAGGCATTAATTTGTGTTGCTCATTTGAGGATTATTTTCAGTCTCAATATTCTTTAGAGGTTAATACGACAGAGTATGAGGTAATTTTAGATGAAATGGAAAAAAAGGGGGAGTATATTTCTGCAAATAAATTTCTAGATTAATTTCACATAACTTCCAGAAAAAGTGGTAAATTCTTTTATGTTAAAAAGTTGTAAGTCTTGCTAAAATAAAACTCAAAAATCTTCAAAATTAAATCCAATTTCTATTCAATATTTGAGCTATGGAAAAAAATGCCATAATACCTTTTAGATTTAACGGGTACATTTATGAGGTGTTTCTGGATATTTCCTGAAGTGTAAGTGGTTGCCTATATACAGGCTCTTTTCCTCTATTATAATGACTCCCCCAGAGTGCAGGCTATTATCACTATTAGTCCTGGATCAGTTCAAAACCTGACAACCACTCAGGTATAGGAATGGATCTGTTGTCATTTGTTTAAGAGAAAGAACACAGTACACAATGGCAGTCTTAGTAGGAAGGAAAAACCTAGGAGAAAGTGGCTGTGTTTGGTGAAATAATGCACATCTGTAGCAGAAGAGGTCTACCTATGCCCAAAGTGTAAAAGAGAAATACAAAAATTAAAAGGTCATAAGCATTCATCTTTGAATTCAATTTGATTGACTGCTTAGGGTCAAATGGACCTTTTTACTATGCCTGTAGTGTATAGAAACTTTATGAAAGGCAGCATGTCCAAAACCAGGCAATTACACAATGCTAACAATTTAATGACGTCAATTAGCCAGACACCCATGTCTTAAGATGGTAAAAACAAAAGGGAAATCTGGATATATATATTACTTACACATATAGCAAGGTCCAAATACTGTATGTGGAGTAGTTTCAAAAGTCAATGATAGTTACAACTGCTACAGTTGAAGGAAAGCCTATGTTAGAAAATAATAGCAGGCATCAAAAAGTTTAACCAGGTAGTATATTGTTCTTAAGGTACAATAGGGTATGTTTGCGAGGACAAAATAATGGGTCTGTACCTTTTTTTTTTTATGAAGAGCAATTATGCCTCAACCTTTCAGAGAATCTTGTACTGGTCCTATCTAAGTGCTAATGACAGCTAGAACCAACACGTATTCATGTTTGTTGTTATCTCTTTTAGAAAGGTAAAAATACTTATTTTATTTTCTGATTGTTTAAAGGAAAAAATACAACTTTGTGATGTCAAGGTACTTACACACATGGACAAATATACACAGTTGAGAGGTGTGTTTAAGGTCTAGAAATACATGGGACAATGTAGCTTCTGTGAATGCTACTCTGGTACTTGGCCATGAAAGTAGCTTCTCTAATAAAAAGCTATTTGACGTAGAAAACTGCAATGTATGACCACACCACTACTACTTAGTGCCCAACACTGCATTAAATGAGTGGTACAACCATTTTAATCTGGTAAAAGTAAATGGAAATATGATAATATTTTGGGGAGATTTTTGAGCAGTGTATATAAGCAGTGTATAAATCTAAGTAAGGATTTGGCACATCTAAACATAGAGTCCCAAAACAAACAAAAACTGATTTTTTTTCCATTGCCTTTTTATTATGAACAGGAAATTGAGAAAAATCAAAATACCAATTTCTTACAAAAAGTCAAAGAAATACATATTTTTCTAATTTTGTTGTCTTTTGGAAATGCATTTATTGCTTAGCCTATACAGGAATAGGCAAATGAACAAAGGTGTCCAAATGTTTTTAGACAATGCAAACCCCAGCATCAATTCATTAGTCTGTTTTTCTTACAATTGTTTTTTTTAATGAGTCTTTTCAAAGTAACACAAGATGTGAACTAGTCAACAAGTTCCCAGTTAATTAGACACACAGCATGTCACAGTTTTGTTTAATGACTTAAAAAGAAAACTGCTACGGACAATTTGAAGAAAATACACTTTGTTTACCCTATTTGTCTAATCTATTACTATCATTGATTATGGACCAAAGATTATTTTTCTTTTCAAGACCATGAACAAATTATGCACAAACACAAATCTTCATGACCTAGACATGTCTCTGCCTGCCAGAGCCTGTCTGTCATTATCAGCTTTGATAATGTCTAATAGTGTCCTCAACAAAGAGCCCTTCCAGGATGAGTTTGTTTCCCCGGCTGTCTCGAGCTCATTGGCTGGGACCTCTACTTCTAATCACCTTTCATTACAGCTCTCTGATCCCCAGCTTCCCTTTGTACACTGCACTTCATCGTCTTTATTTTCCACTCTAATTGCATGTGAAAGATGCCCCCTTTGATTCTGCCTGCATGCCAAAGTGCTATCAGGGAGAGAGTGTCGAAAAGTGTCATGCATGTCTGTCTGCTAGGGGGATGAGGGAACTGCATATTCACCTGCTGAGGACAAACCAGTTTCTCCCCCCTAAGATATGATGCATCTATCACCAGCTCAGAGGATATCAGAGCTATCTGTCAACATAATAGCAAAGGGTAGAGGAGGGGGAAATCAGGATTGGAGACGGGAGGGGTGGAACGGAAAAAAACATGCTTTGATTGGGCTCTTATAGGAAAGTCATCAGATCTATGTGTGTTTCATTTTCTGAACAACCTGACCTCGATGCACCCGTATTGTCAACTGTAGCTTGTTTTAACCCATTCTTCCATGTTTCTTGTCAGAAAATTCAAAAGAAAAATATACAATGACTTCTCTCCTGTACCCTTTTTGTCTTTTCTTTTTCTCTCAAATGCCATCATTTGTTGCTGTTGTGAAGAGGTTGTGTACCTACCATGTTAGGGCTGCTCATTGTCAGTGTGTAACCTTTTCAATATGATATCTCCAAGACCTTTATTGGTCACTGTGTGGTTCAAAGAGACTTGTGTTCTGCATCTTTTTTAAATATCACTGTTTCATATACAGAATCACAGGAAATACTATTTTTGTATTAATCTTTATGACAAATTGTTGTTAACTCTCTTCATATGTTCAATGTTACAGTGCTATACAAACCTAATTATACTCTACAGCGTTAAATGCAAATACATTTTAATAGCATGTAGAACAAAGAGTAACTATAAGTTAAATACAACTATGGATCAGAAAATTGGAGCTATTGTTGGATTAATCATTTTCAATTTTCAAACGTAATGCATTCGTATCCAACCCAACTTACTCAATATTGTGTAAAACTGTCTTTAAGTAAAAATACAGGGGCAATTCTTAAAAATAATGTTGCTACCAACTTTGCAGATTTACTGTAGCTGGGAACATTTTCTTTTTGCAGATTCTTGGTAGGATTTTGGTTTGGGGTTTAGCAGGTGTATTCCAACATATGTATGTTTTGACAAACCATTCCATTGTAGCCCTAATAGTAATCTCAAGTATTTGTAGCCAGTAACAGGCATTTCTTTCAGGATTGCCATGTGTTTATCTCATGATCTTGGCACTGATGTCTGGTCTGATTACTTATTTCTATCACCTGCTTATCTCTGCCCAGTTCTCATTACTGCTCATCTGATCCACCTGATTCAGTCTCTATTTAACTAGCCTTCAACCAGTCATCAGCACCAGATTTTGCAAGCCTTTTGTGAAAGTTCTCTAGCATTCCTGTTTCTGAAATGCCTCATCCTAACCCGTTCTGACCCTCGATCTCTGAGGCTGCCTGTCCCAGTCCGGATCTATTTGCCTGACCTGTCGTCTGACTCTTGCCGGATCTCTCCCTTTCTGTGTACCGTACCAGCAAATAGTACCCAACCCCATCCTGGATTCTCCCTTGGGACCTCATTGTATCTCTGATCTCCTGGCTCTGACAACTGAACACAGCACCGACATGGGCTTTGGCTACACCCGCGGTTCTCAAAGTGTGTGGCGCGACCCACTGGTGGGGAATTGAGACGTGACAGGTGGGGCGCGCCAAGTTCCGGNCAAGCCTTTTGTGAAAGTTCTCTAGCATTCCTGTTTCTGAAATGCCTCATCCTAACCCGTTCTGACCCTCGATCTCTGAGGCTGCCTGTCCCAGTTCGGATCTATTTGCCTGACCTGTCGTCTGACTCTTGCCGGATTTCTCCCTTTCTGTGTACCGTACCAGCAAATAGTACCCAACCCCGTCCTGGATTCTCCCTTGGGACCTCATTGTATCTCTGATCTCCTGGGTCTGACAACTGAACACAGCACCGACATGGGCTTTGGCTACACCCTCTGGAGGATCCTGCCTTCCTCCATCTGCTCAGTTCTGATCTCCTGCCTGTCCTCCGACCTCTGATACATCAGCGTCTAGGACTCTCTTTGCGGCACCCAACGCGTCGTGTTAGCAGCCAAGCAGCTGGAAACAGCTTCACCCTCTGCGCTCGAACTGATCTTTAAGACCAGATTAATGACTCACACGTTCGTTATCATCCACCTCCAGAAATACTTGGTCAATACTGGGTAACCTGTTGTCTCCTCCTGCAAGGGTTTCTACCTTAAGACGCTGACATTTAAAAAAAAAATTAGTTTGTCCGCCTGGATCCTATTGTTCTTAGTCCTGACAGCTTCCCTTTCAGTGCTCAAGAAATGCATCCTAGCAGCACAATGGCATAAAAATAGTCCATAATTGGGATTGTATGCTAAGGTGTGTGAAAAGAAGTATTTCACCAGACATAGCTTTAGGTTGGCAGGCAAAAATTTTCAAAATAGACTCCAAGCCCCTTTAACAGGGGGCATTTGTTAACAAACCTTGGGGGTCTAGGGAAAGGTCTTAGATACATGGTTCTTCTGGTTTCCTGTAGCCAACCCCTACAGCATGCACCAAGGTGGTCATGGATGCCAATCGAAAAAGGGTATTGATGACCAGATAGGGGTTCCTTCCCCAAGTGGATGCTTGTAAGTATGACAGGGTCTTGGGTAGGATAGAGTGAGGAGAAAGACAAACTAGTGCAGCTGCAAAAGTAATGTGGATGTTTCACTTATTTGTTGTCGTAAAGAGAGAGCTGAGCAGAAATGCCAAGCTATTGATGTACTATTTGTTCAACATTCCTTGCCTCACCAATGAGCATGGAATTTTGGTCATGAATGAAAGAACTATATCTTTGTTAAAGGCGACTGAAATGTCTTGCAGTCTGGCAGGCATTTACTTAAAGATAGGGTGGGGATTTCTGACATTTTGAGAATAGTCAATCGAGGTTGCCCTGGCATCTGTTTCAAATGCCCCCAGAACAAATAGAAGACAATGAGTAGATTTACTTATTTTCATTTAACCCTTTTCATCAATTTACAATACACAAAATCCAAATAAAAGATACACACGATTTTGGTTACAACAAAAAGTTCGAAGTCTATTAATAGTATTTTCAATGTGAGGTTGTGTTCCTGGGATGAGCAGAATGGAAGTCACAGAGGAGACTTTCATTGACTGACAGAATCTAATCAAGGGTTGTCCTTACGTGGTAAAACTGATTTAAGCTAGAAAGCACCAGTCACTCGACAAAAAAATATGCAAAGAGACAAGGAAAAAAAGGAAATAGTGAGCAAGGATTATGAGAGGGTATGGAAAGGTATCACACATCCATTTCTGACTGAAATGGAAGAATACTTCCGGCTCCAATTTCATCATATGTCAAGAGTAAGCTGCAGAAAGATAAATGAGCTCTCCAGTACAGGGAAGAAACAGATTCTTCATGCAGTATGCCACTATTTACTGACATTAAGAATGATAATATCAATCAGCAAGCTGTCGGCAACCCAAGTGGGCCATGAGGAGAACAAAGACTCCACTGTCTTTCCTTTGATACGTTTACAAGGAGATGTTGATGTACCTGCCATTCAGGTGCAAATAATGTCATCACCGCAGGCCTAGATCAGGCTTTGCTGCTCCACCTTTGAGATGAGGTAAAATTGCCCTGAGCCCTTTCCCAAAGCTTAAAAAAATAAACCTGACGGGTTAATGAGCTAGCAATCACCACAACAAGAGGAGCAGCAGAGCACCAACATGTCTGCACACACCATCATCTTGTGAAATATAGCTGTGGGTAAGAGAATTGTTTTCTACTTTTAGTGGTGATGAGCAGGAGAAAACACATGGCGACGGCATCAGGAAAGCGTCTCTGTAATTACTTCTGGCCATCTTTCAAACCTTTCTCTCTCAGGAGAGAAATGTGTGACAACATATGACAAGAAAGCCAACAGGCTTTCCATACAGAATAATGGAATCCATCATCACTGAGGCAGACACACCTGTCTGGCTTTGAGAACAATGCCACACTGCCTATTTATTAGGTGCCAGAAAAGTTTATGTTTGTGCTGTGACAGTGACAGCAACTTGATCCTTTTCATTTTTGGAAGGGGGAGCTCAAGCTTTAGGGAAAGGAGGCAGTAGGAGGAGAAAGTCTGACTCATATTTTTTTCCCTCTCTAGGTGCTACACACTAAAATACTGTCATTCTTGAGGAGGTTTTTAATGATATCCTCCAAGATAAAAAAAAATGCACATAACATTCTTCTGACAATCAAGACCCATCTTAGTATTTTCTTAACTTTAGAGATTTGGAATTATGTAAAAGTAGAGCGTGATGTTTGATTTATTTTGGCTTTCTTCATTTCTGTATCATTTATGAGCATTTATTAGTTAAATAAGTGATTTGTCATTTTATTAGGTATTTCTTGTGGATTAATCCTCTGCTGGTTTTCAAAAAGCTTTTTTTCAGAATTTTGGGTATTCTAGAAAAACTAATAGTGACAGAGATTAGAACAAATTACTAAAAAAATTATTAGCACCATAAGAATAATGGTAATAAACTTCATGGTTAGCTGTTAATGATCCAAAAGTTTGCATAAGCTTTATTCCTTTTAGATAAAGTGGAGGATTTTTAAAAAAGAACTGCCTTCTCCACTTGAAAAAAAAACATGCACAAGGCCTATTAAACGCGTAGAAGAGCATTTCCTCCCATGCTTGCTCTGTTTAAAAGTTGCTGTTTTCATTGCTCATACAAGCTTACTTTCCAAAAGAAGATTTGCAATTTTTCCACTATGTCAGACTCACCTACGGCAAGTGAAAATGGGGACAAGCAAGTAGGATGGCCTTACGTATACATATTACCAGAGTGATTGACAATTGGGAGGACCGCTTATTTTGATTATCCACCCGGAAAAAGAAAATCCTCCACCATATCTTTAATGCTAAACTAAAGGGTTGTTAGGAAATAGAGGTATTATGTACAGCATTAAAAAATGTTTGTTCTAAGATTGATCAAATCTTATTCAATAGTTATTTAGATTTTTTTTTTTTTAAATACTAAGGAAGACATGTATAGCTTTTTGGCATTTGGACCACGAAATGATTAAAAATAAATAAAAAGTAAGAGCAGTTTAAACTTGCTCTCAAACAATTTTTACTAAACTGAAGACTGCATATCAGAAAATCTTATTATTAACCTTATTATTTTTAAAACCAAAGAATGTGGAATCTTGATATTGCACAAACAAATTGCAGAATTGTCTCACCTTGTTTGTGTGAACCTAATATTGTGTGTTTTTCTTGGGTTTCATGTCTTGCCAACAGTAGGAACTCAAAAAATGTATTTCACAAAATCAGCCAACAACAATAAATAATAATTATTTCACAAAATCAGATCACAATATTCTTTTATTTATCCTTTTGCAAGCAATTTGATTTGTCTAAATCCCTGAGACTGTGTGTTTTTAACTCAGTCTTGTAGTTACAGATTCAAGGGGACATGGTTTAGAACTTGCAGGCTTCACTAGCAGGGCATTTTCTGTTAAGGATTCCAATCAGCTTTGAAAACCATCTCAGTCTCCGAATGGGTAGCCTATATTTATTCAGCACTTGTACAGTACAGTCACTTTCTTTATCAGATTCTTGTGATAAACTAATGTTTCACATTAGACAACTTTTGGAGGATAATTCCTTTTGTTGCCACCCTTGTCTGCTTCCATGAACTAATAGCTGCTGTTGCTGCTGTCCCTTTTTTGTACTATATTACACTTAACAAGCTGAAATATCACCTTGAGTTCTCTCTGGTATAACTTCCACCTAAAGTATATAGTATTTCAGGTATTACACTTTTTGGTCAGTTCAGACGCTCATCCAGTGGTGTTAACTCCAGTGGAGTAATAGAAGAAAATAATAATTGAACTTTATTAATCTCACATTGGAAAAATTTACCTCCGCATTTAACCCATCCCCTTGGGAAGCAGTAGGCTGCCATTGTGTGGCAGCCTACTGAGGCTCTACTGAGGAGCAGGGTAGGGTTAAGGGTTTTGCTCAGGGAACCAGGCTGTGGGGATTGAACGGGGTACTTGCAACCTTTTAAGAGTACAAGCACACTGCTCTAACCACTGGTCCAACACTCCCCTAACAAACACAGATGCATACCAAACACAGATCACAGAACAATTGTATGGTCTAGAGGGGCTAATATAATCTTTAATAAATTGAAAAAGCTTTTCTGTAGAAGAAATTACATTGTTTAAGTACTATTTCCTCCAGATATTTAGAGATGAAACACAACTAAGTAGGAAAGCACCATCTGTTGCATCTCCTTTGGCACTGGCCTAACAAATCAGTGAGAATCCCTTGTCAGCAAGCTCTGCTCACCAGTTTATATGGTTTCCAAATTAGTGAACTGCTATTTCAGCTGGCTGGTACCTGACATTACCACAACTCGGAATAACTGTCGGGATAGGTTGTTGAATGTCAGAAAATATAGTAACTTCCACAAAGTCAGTAAGGAAGTATTCATGCATCCTCACTCAGTCAAGGCTAACTCTTCATGTGGCTAGGGTACAAAGTAATTAGCGTTTGCAATTAGACAGTGTGTTCAAACCTTTTTTGGAGCATTTGCATTCACCAGTATGCAGGTCATATTTTAATGACCAAACTGCAGAAATACATGGTTAGAGGATATGCTGATATTTACCACTTTCAAATCCACTTTCCAAATCAGAAACTCAACTGTAGCTGCAGTTTTTGAAATATGTTTAATACTTCTGTTCTAAGACATGCAAACCTTTTAACTTTAAAATTTGACTTTATTCTATTATTTTCTATTTTTATTTTTCTCTAATTTGTAGCACTTTTTGTAGCATTTATGTAAAGTTCTGTATAAATATTAAGCTATATAACAATTATTTAGAAAAATGTTTTTATTATTGATTCCAAATAAATGGCTTAGAAACTCGCATTTACACAAAAATACTGTTATAATGCTATTTACCTAAAAAAAACAGAGCATTAAATGTGTGTACTTAAAACATTTCTTTGTTGTAGAATAAAACATGCGAATTGTTTCATAATTAATATTTTTTATGAGCATTTAGACAATAACATATTTCTAGGGTGCAAAATGTTAAAGCACACCCTGAAATTTAACTAAAATAAAAAATGTCCTGCTAGTGCTTGAAGGCTCAGTAGGCACTTCAGTCTGACTGTAGGCCAGCCACACTGCTATGCTCTAATGCATTCCTTATTACCCGCTGCCATTTTAGCAGTTAATAATTAGGTTTTCCCCTACCACATAACAGAGTGCCATAGTGACAAAAGCCAATGGCAACCAAGGTGGTAGGTTGGCTGCCACATGATAAATAGACTGAACGAATGATTAATGAGAGGGGCCACTGAGCTGGAGCAGCAATCTAACACACAGACAAAAGCCTCCCTGCAAAAGCTGCCCAGGCACAATCAAAAATTAAAACACAACAAGACAAGACCTGTCATTGGATGAAAACAAGAGCTGAGGTGGAGTGGCAGCAAGCGTGGAAAAACACAAATACATTTCTGAATTTAAAGAGATGACTTATGAAAACTCTTTTAAACACCCTCATGCCTCATCTGGAGGCTATCCTCATTAATATTTTGACAGCTGTATAGCAGGGGTCAGGCAGGGAAGGTTCAAATGAAGAAACTCAATCTTTTGTAATGATGAAGCAACGGAAACTCAGATAAGCTGAGTTATGGGAGGACCCAACAAAGAGGGTAAGAAATGAATTTACCATGAGAAGGTAGAGTTTTTACCTGCATGCTTGATTTTAATTAATTAATGAAGGGAAGATGTCAAGTTATACAATAAAAGTTGAAAAAAATTGTGCAATAACGAAAAAAAAATACCATCCAAGAAGTTTGTAAATCTGCATATTAATTTCTATCTTAAAAGCACACCTTATGATTTTCTGGGTGAAATTTTGAGCAAAAATACAAGTTAAAATGACTATTTTCATTTTAAATTAACCATTTAAAAGATTAACATTGTTAATTGTTGCATAGTAAATTATTTGTTTAAATGATGATGTTTTCTGCCTCTTATCTTTGTTCATTTCACTCTTGAATTTTGAAAGTGAACCATATTCATTCTGTCTTCTCTTGCCTGCTTTATTTTATTTTGATAGTAATATGGAGCTAGAAGCATAATGATTACTCATGCTCCCCTTTACTATTTTAAAATTATCTATTATTATCTATTAAGATAGGCATGACAAATTAATCAAAGGATGACAGTAGGTAGAGCAAATTTCTCTTTTCTTTGGAGGGCGAGTTTTACAAATACACATAGGGCCCTTATTTCACCACAAGTCAACAATTATTGAGAATATTTGTAGGTTCTGCTGCTTCCAACATGTTTTTCCATTCGATCAGCCTCATTCATACCCCCAATTTTTTGCTCTGCTCTCTTGGCAGGGCTCTCAGTCATCAGGACATCTCCTTTTAATGCTCCTGACAGGGGGTTATTTGCTCCCATATATGTTTTCTCTCCAATTACATCATGGCAGGCTTTGAGCTGCCAACCCAAGCCACTGAGATGTTGATGGTCACCTCTTTGACTAGTTCTTCTTGCCTTTTCCTCTATATTTTTCTTTTTTGAAATTCTATTTAGAAAACGACTCCTTTTCTTGTTGACTCAAAGTGTTGTTTTATATGTGTCAATAATCAGTACCACAACATGAGTCTAAGGTGAAGCAGCAGGTAAAATAGGTATTGAACAATTAGTTTTGTACATCCAGTTTCCAGTGGGAAATCCTAATGTGCATCTTACGTAGATATAAAGCTTAATAAAACATTGTAGAAACACAAACCCTATACACAATGTGAAAAATTTGTATTGAACATGCCCGCTTTTTTGTCTGTAGCTTTACAACTCTAATACTATAGGCACGAAATGTACACCTTATGTCTTTAAAGCCATAGGGAAACGGCTGTTCCAAACTTTGCATTTCCGAATTCTCCTGAGTGGTGCAAGACTTTACACGAGTGAATTAAGTGAATGTGATTGGTGGTTTATCAAGAGGGCGGGATTATTGTGGCGGAAGGTTCACAAGCAAGTTTGATTGTGGCCGGTGTCTCGGAAGCACCTTGCTAACCAGTTAGCAACTTAGTTTAAGTAGGTTCCAAATGGGAAATTACATTGGGACCAAGTAGCACTTAGCAACGACACTGTCAAAGAACGCTATGGAAAGCTGAAACATTCAAGAGGAGGAGAGTTTTGTGTCGGAGGTCATGGATGAGGCTCCTCCATCATACATTTTTTATTCAGAGGAGGAAAGTGGGGACGAAGATGTAGTGGAAGAGGACGCCAGGGCGGCAGAAGCTTCATGTGGTGTAGAAGGCTTAAAGCCGTACATGTTTGAGCGATTGCCTCGCAATGCTGCTAGTTCTGTTAGCTCTACGCCTGCTGAAGACACAGACGTCCATCCCCATGAACACTGGGACAGAACTCGATGGGAAAGTAAATTATTCTTATTTCGTATTTCAACCGTTGCGCATATTAGCTGCGACATATGAATCAAGATGCTGACCGAAAAAATGTGATTGACAGATGACCGTTGTTATATGATTGGCCGAATTCAGGTGTACAAGCTGACGTATAATTAACTGACCTGCATAAGATAATGAAAAAAAAACAACAACACAGATTTTAAGACAGGAATTTCTTTTTTAAATAGAAATGTTCTAAATTTGGGAGAATATAGTCTGATAAAGAGTACATTTATATACATGTTTAAGCCAGAATGATATGACATTTAAATATAATTTCCCTACGACTTTAATGACCCAAGCATTTCAAACATACTAAGAGATAAAAACAAATAGGTTTATGAACCTATTTGTTTTTGTATTGAACACATAAAAAAAAAAATGTTACACCAAAAAGCTAAATAAAAGCACCAAAAGCTAAGGGGCCATGCACAATTACCAGAATTTTTGTGTGTACAAAGCATATACTTGGATCTCTTGAATTCTTGTTACACGGATATAACCCCCGCCCAAACAACAAGCAAATTGTTACGACACGAGGCCAGGGAGGCACCATCGGCGGAGGAGGTTGACGATATAAAAAAAAAGTCCAATCACTGGGATAACAATGATATGACAACCCCTAAAAAGACATAGTTAAACCATTGACTCATATCTGTAACCTCTCGTTTCAAAAAGGTAAAAGAAGAAAAAATCACACTATAATATACAGCTCACAAAATATACTGTATGCCAGTCTCTCTATTCTTTCCATTCTTTTCCTTTTGTCTCTGCCGAAGCTTTTTCCATTTATTTCTAACCCCATCGCATCCACGCTAAATTTGCCTGAGCTAGCGAGTTACTCTAAGTGATAAAAAAAACAAAAAAAACTTTGCAATTCAGAAAGAAAAACCCTGGTTGGTTGCACACCTTTAAGATCTAATTTAATGGGGGTGAAACTATGAAACACTAAGGACAATGGCGAGTGTTAAAATGACACAGATAGATATGCCACTCATTATTCTAATGGTATGGGGGCCAAGCAGAGATAGACACACTTACTGAGGGGGGAGTTTATGCTATCCTTCTGCAGCACATTCTGACTTGAAAGTTTGCAAATATGCAACGAAAACTTTTAAACACCACAACTTTAATCAATGACATCTATAACAACTGACAGGTGTTTGCTTCGCAAGGACTCAATCTACTCTCTTTCTGAGAAGCCAATGTCACAGATCTGCCAGGATTCATTGGTTGAGATCAGCCTAAGTTTAATACCTTAAATAAACATTTCTTATGGAATCCCAACAAAAAAATTAAATGGAACTATTGTCTTTACTTATCTACCTAATAACAGAAATCTGTAGCTGCCATGAAGCTCTTTATTCGTCATGCTTGGACATTGCTTCTGGTGTCCCTTGGGGGTTATTATTGAGATGAATAATGCTTATTCTCTGCATTAATGACATAAGTTAATTTATGTCTGTTTTGTTTCCAGATTATATAAGTATTTGCTGCACAGATGAGTGCTTACAGCAGCTTTTGGAGCTAAGTGACCGCTTTGACAATAAAACACAGAGTTGAACATTTTAATATATTATAATATTTGCCCTCTCTACAGTAATTTATGGATAAATTACACTGCAAACTTTTCTTAGATTCAGCCTGGAGCCAGCTGGGTGGTAACAAAATATATTAGTTTGAATAACTTCGTACAGCTTGCAACACCTTCCTGAGCAGTGCTTGTCAACAGAGGCTTAAACTACATTATTTTACATTGCAATATTTGTGCTACACCTGTGCATTTCACATATTTTTAGATTTCCAAAAAATGACACCACTAGAAATAACAGTAACACACACACAAACTAAGTGAAACTTAGTGAACTTATAAACTTGACACTTGTAAATGTAGACAGTTTCAGTGTTTTTTTTCTTAAATCTCTGAATAGTTTTTGTTTCTGCAAGTTAAAAAAACAACAAATTGAAACTTGGTCTAAAATTAACATATTGGTTAAATTGTCATTTGTTTCTTTGAATTCTTTTTGTTTTCAGCAATTGATGAATCAATGGAGGGACAATATGCTGAAAGACATCAGTTTGGGGTTTGGTGATAAGGAAGACCAGGAAGAGAAATAACTTGGAATACAGGCACTTATAAAGTAGAAGAAAAAAAAAATACTAGTTGCAATAAAGAGCCTGAATGAAGTAGAAGATAAACAAGTAGTGTCTCATTTTCTAGGGATAGATTTGATTAATTAAACCCTTATGCCCAAGTTGTTACCTCGAGGATTTACATAACAATATCTCTTCAAAATGATAAAAAAAATAAATAATAAAATCACCTGTTGATAAGGATATGTGTATCCTGTGCAATAGGGCTTGATGCTAAGAGCACTTATAGGATGATGGCCTGAATTACACTCTCCAATGTTGCATAATATTAATTGCATTCTATTTTTTTTCTCATTTTAGTCCTTAAAATCTATTGTCTTGGTTTTTTTTTTTCTCTATGATAGGTGAAACACGGTTACCTTGTAACCTTGCTGAATATTTTTTGTAAGATGCAGTTTACAAAGGAACCCTTGAACAAGCCATTTAAAGATTTAGAGAGTATAGTTGGATCAGATGAGACCAAAATCATACTCAGATGTTTGATGGAGAAATGATTGCATACACACAGTTAAAAATATATACAGTATATTTAACCTTCTCTAACAAGGCAATAAAGATGATAAGACTAAATCATGAGATGGACAGAACCAAAGTCAGATATCCTAGAAGACATTTCCAAAACATTATAGAGTCGAAGGCATTTCGAGTGAAAAAATGTAACAAACTCATAATCAGTGGTGTCAAAAGTACAGACATTTGTTACTTAAGTAGAAGTATAAATACCGCAGTTTAAAAACACTCTGGTAAAAGTTGAAGTATCAGCTTGACCTCTTTACTCAAGTAAAAGTTAAAAAGTATGTGCTCCAAAAAATACTTAAAGTATAAAAGTATAAAGTAAGCTTTAAAAAAACATCCAGATGCCACTATATGAATTGAAAGTGCAATTTTTTGACTTTCTCGAAAAATTCTTTGAGATAGGGCCAAGGATGAGGGAGGTCTTGTTGGTCTCCATCTCCTGATACGCTCTCGCCTGTGTCCCACCTTTCAGACATTTTAACACTCTTTCTGAATCCGACATTGTAGCATGGAATAGACAATTCACGTTTGCAGTTTGAAGAACACCTGCTTGCTTCTGATGATTTCCCTTAGCTAACCAATCAGTGTTTGCATTATATGACTCATCCAATGACACTAGTTTTCACTAGATGTGGATGGTGCCAATGATCTGCATTGGATGGCGCACATGGCGTGAAATAAATATAAACATTAAACCAAAGCCCAGAATAATCAGTAATGTTTGTTTTAAAAATGTAAGGAATAGAAAGTACAGATACTTGTGTGAAAATGTAATGAGTAGAAGTCAGAAATAGGAAGAAAAATAAGTAATGGAGTGAAGTATAGATACCTAAAAAGTGTACTTAAATACAGTAAAAAAGTATTTGTACTTTGTTACTTGACACCTCTGCTCATAATGAGTTTATAGTAGTAGTATAGTCTACACAACTATAATATAACAGATTTAACACAAGAAGCATCCTTGTAAATGATTAGAAAGAGAATTAAAAAGCACAATTCAATTTCTTTCAGTTTTATTTTTTTAAATGGGACCAACACGACTCATACTTGCTTTTCATACATCTGAGCAATCCACACACAAAATGCATAAGAAATAATTCTTATTTGTTTCACTATACTTGGCTTTTCAAGGATAATGTCAAATGATACAAAGGGATTGGTATTTTTAATAAACACATTGCAAACCCTGTAAATCAATAGAGAAAAACAGAGAGCATCAGTGAGTATAGCTTTAAGCTAAGTGGAATGCTAAACGCAAAGCCTGCCATTGATACCACAATGAAAAATGCATGATTTCAGGGGGAGCAGTCTTTTATCTACAAGGCGAGATCAATAGTGGGAAGGGGTTATGGAATCAAAGTTGTTTTGCTAGTGCAGTAGTTAACTGACACTCTTAAAAACATCTGAACACAATTTGAGGGAACAAAGCAGTTGAAAAGACATTTGGAGGAGATCCAGGTGAACTTCACATCATTGATAAACTTTCTTTTTACTTTTATTAAGGTAAAATCAAACAGCAACTGTACAAGCCAACAAAAGTCAGAGTTGTTTACCGCTGGCAAGCTATGAAGGATCAGTAAAATGTTTCTTCATTATTTGACTTGAACCACAGAGAAATAAAAAATGAAATTCTCAATAGGTAAAAAAACACAGACTATTTGTTTTTTTACAGAAACAAAACATGCTCTACTTGCATTCAGATCCTTTAATCATCTATTAAACACGGCTTTGGAGAAGACAAAGCAGTGATCAAACATAGAGATATAAGAGCTAAAATACTTAAAAATAGTACCATTACTAAAATGATACCAATGTCTCTCTTTACATGAAGGCGCATAAAAGCTACTGAGCACACAGGAGCCGACAAAAGGTTTTGAGTCAAAAGATGAATATTCAGAAAAACTATTTAAATCTTATTACAGTGCTGTTTATATTGTTATTCATTATTTGTACATAGCAAATACTATTATAAAAAGCTTGAAATAATATTATGGTCAATTAAATCAGTGAGTCGCAAGTAACTTTAAACATTGAGCTAATACTTTCCCTCAGTGTTTGTATTATACTAGCAGTGTTTTTTTATAGGTGCTGTGGGAACTAATAATCTAACTGTTGGGTATATATATATATATATATATATATATATATATATATATATATATATATATATATATATATATATATATATATATATATATATATATATATATTTATGTATATGTATAAATAAATGTTAATGTGAGAACACATAGTTTACAAAGGTCACTGTAAGAAATCAAATGTATATGTATATGTATATGTATAAATAAATGTTAATGTGAGAACACATAGTTTACAAAGGTCACTGTAAGAAATCAAATGTATAAAAAGCAAGGCTAAGATGTTTTTTTCTAGATGGATATCACGTGGAATAAATTTAAGCCAGCAAAGTCCTTCTAGACAGAATAACAAAAAGAAAAAAAAAAGAAAATTGTGAAATAGTGCAGGACTAAATGTTTTGCAGTTCCTCTATGTTTGGTGAAAGTAAAAAAGCTGAAACAAAACAGATTATCAGGCAAAAGCAAATGTTTACCCAAATTATAGCTGAATAAATGATTGGGAAAAAGAACAATATTTCTGTATTTATATGTAAAGATGATTAGAAAATCAATGGCTCCATTTTCTGTCACGCTTTATACCTGCTGGGGTCGGAGGGGTGCTGGTACCTATCTCCAGCGTACCCCACCACTAGGCGAGAGGCGGGGTACACCCTGGACAGGTCTCCAGTCCAACGTTGGGCAAAACAGAGATAAACAGGACAAACAAAAATTCACACACACACTCATGTTTTTGGACTGTGGGAAGAAGCCAGAGAGAACCCACGCATGCACAGGGAGAACATGCAAACTCCATGCAGAAAGACCCTGTGCCGGGAATCAAACCTGGAACCTTCTCACTTTCTTGTTTTGTTCTAACTCAGTTTCATTAAACTTCCGATAAAAGTTTAAAGGAAAAAAGGGCGTGTAATCATTGTGGAAGCCCAGAGAAGCTAAAAATGTTTGTAAGAAACTTTTACCTAATGTCATTAACATTGATAATAAGGGAAAAAAAATTATGTTGCAAGGAAAAAAAGTATTTTATTTGGACAAAGTGTAATCCATCAGGCCTCCACATGCGGTGAACTGTAAGATACCATGGAAAGTCCAGGAACCACAAAGAACCAAATTTAATGTTTATAAGATGAAAATAAAAAGTTTTTTTTTTTACGTTCGGCCCTTGATTTTACGTTATACACACGCCGCTTTGTTTTTAAAAAATAGAAGTATAAAAATATAACCGCGGATGTCTAGGGGACAGTGATTCGCCTACATGTTTTGGATGATGGCGTACCTTAAATGATAAGTTATGAACAGTTTAGTTTGTGCCTTCAAGTCATTTGCCCATAGGTAGACATTACCTGGATATAACCTAATGGAATATCTTCAGAACGGCTCCAAATGACAAAAAACTCATATGGGTGAGTAGAACATGATGTTATAACATAAAATCAAGGGCCCAATGTAAAAAAACGAAATTCCCCTTTAACCAAGGAGCATCAGAAATAGACTTAGGCCCAGTCGCATTTCACTCACTTGCACTCATGTTTTGCGCATTCACGTGTAAGGTTAGTGTGTCCTAATAATTTTAAGAGCTAGGGGGAAGTGCACAGACCTCATTTAGACCATGTGAGGTGAGGAGCTGACTTTTGAACGGGGTGGTTTCCCAGAACTCATTCAGTGAAAAGAAAAATGCTGTCCAGTTTTTGAAAAAAACTTTTAAGTATATTTTTACAATTAACCAGGCATTTAAAAAAATATATATTGGGATATCTTAGTTAGACATAAATACAACCGAATTCCTTACTGTTGTGTTAAAACATCAATATTGCAAAATTGCTATTTTTCGTAATACACATTTACATTTTTTTACATTTTTTTTTTTTTTTTTACATAAATTTAGATGATTATGACTGCGGTGGGATTAGTTGGAGGTTTATACTATTGAGGGACTCCGATTTCGGCCAGCGTCTCTCAGCTGTTCCAGGAGGCAGTGGCTGTGGCCTGGGTCCATCGGTTGGATCAACCTCGTCCTGGATCCCGCTAGCTGCGCGATCTTGCTAATTATGTCACCATGACTGTCTATTAATTTAGAGATTGCTGTGATACCTTTATCTATCCATGCTGGCTCATAAATTGACTTTTTGTAATATGTTTGTTGTTCAATATTATGCATGTGTTTGGTGAAAAGTTATACGTATGGTAGAGTTTCCATGCAGAAGTTTGTGACTCAGGTTGTGTTTACCCATGATGTAGGTGAACACATCACTAAAGTGTACAGGCTACTTATTACCGCCATCTAGTGGGCTGGGATGTAATTTTACAACTAGTGGTGTCCCATTTCTGAGGGAGAAAATCTTCACTTGCACTTCCCTCATGAGTGTACTTCACGGTGGAGGGAACGCATTGGACTGTTCTTAGAACCAAGTGAGAGAAATGGCACTGGGCCTTAGACTTAGTCAAACTTTATTGTCATTTTGTATACAGAGTGTATACAAAACACAATTTCATTCAGTACAACTCCCAAAGACTTTTTAAAATTCATTAAAGTGCAGCTGTGATCAAATGTAAACATAAGACTGAGATATGATTTACAGTTTTTCGAACATTCAGTGCTTTTTTTCCTTTTTTTTTTTTCAACATTCAGCAGTTTAATGGCAGTGGGGAAGAAGCTGTTTTGGAATCTGCTGGACCTGCATCCTTCGAAGGTATGATTTTAAGCAAAAATTTTTTTTTTATATCAGTAGTCACAAGCTTATAGTAATTAAACATAAGAATGTTAAAAACACAGTGAAATTGTTAATAATATAACAGCTAACTATAAATGCTTTGAGGCAAGAATTATTTCTAACATGAAACTCGCAAATTTAATTGTCGAATAACTGAAGCCATCCCTCAGCTGTGACCTCTGGCCTATAAGCGGACTGAAGGCTTTCAGCAGAAGATTGGACTGTCTGGTCTGAGAATGTGGCAGACAACAGAAAGAGATGAGAGACAACAAAATGAAGGGTCAAAGAGGAGAAACAGACACAAAAGAGTGAGGGAGAGAAGAGGAACATAAAGGCTGAGGGAAAGAAAGAGAGAACAAGAAAGTGAGGGGAAATGACTGACAGTCAGCACATTCGTCTCAGGTATGGAGGAGATTCTGTTGCCACAGAGGAATCTAGTGAGAAAACCAACAGATAGTAATCTGAGTTTTCACTCTGAGCACCAGCTAACTGCTAGCAGCTACCCTGTCACCGATGCCTAAACAAGCCCAGTGTTTTCATCTTCATATACACAACGCGGCACTCTGTCTATTCTTCTGATGGAGATAAGATGTATAAATTATGAGCAGCTGACAAAGTCTACTCCAGCGCCCCCGGCATCTCATCAATCACTAGCCTGTGTGTCAGCAGGTAACTGACGTGGCCCCCGGAGGCACACCCCCCTCTTTTGGTGTGTGAGTGTTTTTGTGTGCAACAATAAGTGTTTGCTTCTGTGCAATTCAGCTTTTGTACTTGTCTGACTAACGTGCCTGTGCTTCACGAGCAGTTGTGTAAACAGCTGATACAGTATTAATTATATGCTGTAAGATACAAAGAAATAAAACAAAGCATATGTAACCTGTACACACTGGGCTGACAAAGACCGCTCTAGAAGAGGTGTGAGCTTCAAGTTCTGTTGTCATACCTTGGGGTTATCTGAGATACTAATGAACAGGAACATCTGAATAAACTAGAACATAATCAAAAAGGTTACATTTATTTCTGACATTCTAAAACCCAAAACTCATTCTTTCTGACAATTTTACCATTTTAAAAAATTTGGATAAATGTAACATTTTTAATACCCAACTGTTGGGCTTCGGCTATGTAAAGGCTGCCTGATAACAGAAGACTGCTGACTTGTTACCTGCTCAGCAGAAACCCTCAAGAAGTCACAAAAGAACAAAGCTACAAAGCTGGCTGTGTTGTTATTAATGCAAAGTTGGATAGAAGGAAAAAAAGTGGCAGAATAAGGTGAACAAGCAACAAGAATAACCCAAGCCCATGCAAGAGTTTTGAAAAAATTCACAAGGCAAGGACTTAGTTCAGGGTCCATTCTTAGGGAAACTTTATTTATTTAGCACTATTCAAGCAGGTGGCAATTCTTTAAAGATGTTAAAATGTTAAAATACAAAGATATAAATTACCTCTGAAAACAGTTTATTTGACAGATTCTTTGAGGCTCACTACTTTCACATGCATCCCAGACTTGGACTGGGACTCCAACACTTCTTAAGTTAAGCAACTCCTGAAACAGGTACTAGATAGAAAGTCGTTAACCTGCAGTAGGAAGAAAAAAGGAACACTGGGCTGTTCCTTAGCCTCCAAGTCCTGTGGAGCTGCACAAAAGCCCAGGGCTTAACCTGAGGTATTGAGAGAAAAATAGAATGCTGGGCTGCTGATCAGGCCTGCAGGAATTGGGACCTACACACACTGCCAAATGTAGCAATATTTGCTTTGGTCATGCCATCACTGTGCTTGATTAGCCAACCTCTCCGCACACAAACACCAAAGGGAATTCATGAAGCAACGTCCTTATGAAGATGAGAGACACCAGCGGCATCTGGAAGAGATCAAGGTGACAGCCTGTTCCTTCATGCCACATTGCATCGATACGGAAGTTTGTGCAAAAGGAGCTCTGATGGAATATTAAGAAACAACAGCCTTTATTTTTGTATAATTTATGAATTTCAAATTAAAGCAAATAAAAACTCTTCATAGTTAAGTATTACATCAGACCACTGAAAAAGTATACTTATACCAGAGAGATGTGGGCACGAAGGACACATATGCTTTTAAGTCATCCCACTTCTATTTAAATCATTGAGTTTATATCTATAATAGTGGAAATGCAATGCTTATGTCTGATTTTGTTTTTATTGCAGTTCCTCGGGTGTTCATTTTAATGACTTTCTAAGGTGCGTCTGTGCTGCATTTTGTTGAGGTCTCCTCGAATGCAAATGAGACACCTTACACTTCACCCCTCTCCAGCATTTAACTCCAGTCCAGTCGGCCATATTTGCAGTTCCACATGAGATGCATGGTTATCTAGTAGCTCTGAACATGTCTTTCTTTTCCAGACCTCAACTAAAAGATGTTAAAGGCAAAAACATTTTTTTTCCATTTAAGCCAGAGTCGGAGCAAGAGCAAGCGGAAAATCTAGACTACATGAAGGCCCTGAATTGTTAAACAACAGCAGAGAAAACATTAGCAATTGAAATCAGTAACTGGGCTTTAATCCTATTATTGTATACAATATAGGGTTTTTAAAAGGGTTTTTAATTTTAGATTTTTTATATATATGAGCTGAGTGTCTCAAAAAACAATCAATTATGGGTCTACAATGATAATAAAATATTAATGAGTTAGAAAAAAATACTGCTGAGAACATCTCTGAATGTATCTGATTCATGCAGCAAGAAAAAAAAAAACAGCAGCTAAATATTGTAAATAAAAAGACACAATAAGGTTATATACTAAAGGAGCTAAAAGGAAGCCCACAGCACTAACATAAGCAAAAGGCACAATATTGTGTTTTAAAAACAATAGCTATTAAGTTTTAGCGATATGTCTATAATGGTGCTTCGTTGTTTTTTTAGCATTATCTGCAGCTTACAGCTTTGAAATATCTCTTATTTCCACAGTAGGAAGGAACTGACCCCTCTAATAGACAACGTATTTTGGTTATTCCTTCTTAATACTGTCCAGGGTTGATGAAGAACTCCCCCTCTGAAGCGCTTTACACAAAGTGCATCCCTGACATGTTGTCGACTTATGATTGTGTGTGTTGCTATGACACATTAAATAGAAAAACTCCCTAATGCATGGATTTTATACAGCAATTGACAACAGATTATTTACCTAACAAAGCTAAAGTAGGCACCATAATTACACACTATGTCAGCATACTAACATAATTACATGCTACAAGCTTTCAGTGCCTGATTTTATACCGTTTTCATTTTCAGGAAGTCAGACACAAAGTTTTTTGTTTTTACTGAAAGTTAAGCTCAACCTTTTGTTTATATAATTACAGACTAAATAGTGCCAACAAATCATATTACACTACTGATAATTCTGAGGGACCTTATTGCAGCTGAACTACTTTTACCTGTAATTTGTCCAATTTTTAAAAGACAATTCCCATTGTACTAAGGCCACACCAATGAAGTTTGGAAATTTTCCTAATTTTGAAAATAAGGGAAATTATACGACATCCAGTGTCCATTATTTTTCAAGACACATTTTCATGAATACTATAACTTCTGTTATTTACACATGCCACATAAATATAGAATACAATAATAAAGAACATTTACAGGAGACTGCTAATACGGGATGGTGCGGGAAAGAAGGGTAAAATACAATAGTTTCCCATACGAAAATAGGAGACTCGACAGCTATGACTATTGCTAAAACCAAAGAGCTTGGACTCAAGAACTTGTTTATTTATTCTAAAAACATCTGTACTCACTAAAATAATCTGCCTTTGTAGATTTTGAATATATAATCTCAAGACCACATTTGGGAAAACATTACATTTGTGAATAGACTGCCCAGAGCAGACGTTAGCAAGCTCTTTCAGTATTGATCTGCTGTCTTGAAGAGAAGTTCAAGAAAGAAAAAGCAAAGCAAAAAATTCTTTCCCCAAAAGGTACTGGAGAAACAGAACATATTACCACCAGATAGCAGGGAGGACTGTCATGTTTTGTGTGATGGGCTGAAAGACAAGATGTGGCCTAGAGCAGCGGCATATTCCATTCCCCTATAAACAAACTTCCAAAAGCTAATGGTTCAACCCCAAAGAGATAGAGCCAGGACAGTCACACAAGAGAAGAGGGCAGACAGGTGTCAAGGAAAACTGACATCTATGACAGGGGACAATACAAGAAAAGTTGAAGACATGAGTTGAGAAGTGGATGGAGCATCAACATTGCACACCTCTCCTTTGTGGGAAGAATTCAGTATTCTGTTCCAACTGACATCAGTACCATACTCTATTAGAATAAGTTATCCATCTCTGCTTCATGACACTATTCTTTAAATGGAGGAAAAGTCCTGAGGAATATTATCTTTGAAAGCCCTTCTATAGAGACAGGAGAAAGCCTGGAATGTGGCTGACAAAAGCACTTATTTCCCCTAAATTCTAATGAGTCTGACAGGATGTGAATCCATATGATGCACGGCTCTTTTAATGTTCCTCTACTGGCAGGCAGATATATAGGATGGATATGCTGGACTTAATCATTTTCTTGGATATATGTGATGAAAGTCAAGAGCTATAGTATTTCAGTTCTCTGAATACCTTCAAAGATGTCTGGCAACAGTGTCAGAGCATGAGCAGAAATGTGGCTAATGATGTATGATTCAATGTGCCCATCTACCCTCTGCAAAAAAAACAGTATAGCAGGTGAGACCAGTGAATATAATGTTGTCCGGTCTATGAGGATATCAAGAAAGTGTCCAAAGTAGACCGGGACAGAAGAGACAGTTATTTTATAGTATTTTATTTTTCAAAAGAATTATAATCAAAGGGAAAAGTGATTTATTGATGCTACATCAATGTGAGTTGACCTGAACAGTCATTTTAAGTTTGCCCAACTTGATGTTTCAGTTTTGATTACCCTTGTGGTGTGGGTTTACTTAACACAAGCCTGTTCATTGAGTTTACTCAAAAAGGCTTTGCAGCTGGTTGCCTTACTTTTTAGAGTCTGTTCAACAACACATTCAGTTACTCCATCCATCAATCCAGTGAGCCTTTCTCCAACAGTCTATAGGAGAAAGAAGGGGTACCCTCTGGACAAGGTGTACTCCAGTTAGTTTTTTTTTATTTAATTTTTTTATTTTTATTTTTTGGGGGGGGGGGGGGGATAAATAAGATTGTCATGAACCGAGGACAGATGGACCCAGTATTCAGGAAAGTTCAAAAAGTTTATTAAATAAAATGTGGAGCTGTGACTTGCGGACACTGCAGGAGGGGGGGCACCGCCCAATCTCAGACACTCTTAGGGAGAAACACAGGTAAGTGACCACGATCATCTGACAGAAGATGATTATCTGAGTTGGCCACTTACCTGGTTTAACAGTCCAGTCAAAGAATGTCCCCAAGTGCTGCAGTCCCAGAGGACATGCTGGAAGCCGATCCTGGTCAGAGATCAGACAAGAACAGGATCCACATCAGGCAGGAACAGAAACAGATGGCAGGATCCAGACTTCCAGGCATCCACAAGCTCCAAGGAGGGTTCAGAGTCTGACAGGGTCCGAAAGCGTGACCAAATGGTCACGCACAGGAGCAGACAGGATCTGGTGCCGATGAACAAGCTCAGTGGAAGAGGGTAGCCGAGACAGGACGTGGAACCAGAACTTGATGCAGGACTTTAAACTGGTCTCCTCCCTGGAGCCAGGCTTACTGAGATAAAAACTGAACCTCCCCACAAAAACCCAGAGGACTCTGCGGGGGAGGAACAGTGGACGATCAGGAGATGAGACAAACACAAAAACCTCTTTCCATTGGCCGCCAGGATCCAGGACATGAACCATGAATCAAAATAACAGACAGGCTAACAGAAAGACAAATAATGATCTGGCACTGAATGCTCAGGCTGAACTGAATATAACCAAGAGGAAACAGGTGAGAGAAATAAATTATAATTGAGGCAGGGAGGAAAAACGACAGGTGAAAGGAGAGGAAAGGAGGAGAGCAAACAGGCCGGATCATGACAAAGATATCTTGTAATGAATTCAACGAAATTAAGGATTTTAATATGGAACCTGTTCTTTTGAGGGCACACCAGTGAACACATCATAAGACGTGTGAAACTGGACAGACTGAGATTCTTAGCAGTTCAACTAAAGCTAAAACAAACAAACTGTGAGATACAGAAGGTTGTCTTGACCTTTGACAATCAAAGTGGAACTTTGGAGGACACCAAAAAAATAGACAATTGACAGATTTAAATAGAACAAGGGTTCTACTCTCGAGAATTACTGTTGAAAAAACAGATAACAGATTTTGGTGTTTCTGCAAGGTCATTGTACTACAGATAAATATTTGGTCTAGTTAAAACTGGACGTCCTATTTTATTCCCATAATCACATTTTCAGAGATGCGTGAGGTCTGAAGGAGCATAGTGATTCTAGATATATTGAATTGTGGCCTGGTCTAATATGTAATGAAGACAAGTAAGGTTTTTTTGTAAAAGCCAACAGGTATATTTTGTGGTTGGGTCACAGTATAGCACTGCAAAAATGAGTTGGTATGCCAGTGGAGGTAATGGAGAAACTTCAGAGAAGGCTGGACTGTCGGGCGTGGACTGGATTTTGTGATGCTGCAGTATGCATGCTGCAGTATGCAT
>NW_015150454.1:1179524-1182565 GCF_000732505.1 Cyprinodon variegatus | reverse complement strand
TGTTCCAATCATATATGCACATGTTATCTACATGTAAGAGCTTGAGATTTCACATGCATTAATTGCGATGGTCGCTTGGCTGGAAAAGTCCAAGCAATCGTCACCTCATCACACAAGTTCTATAGGAAATGAAAGGGGAGAAACAATGTTGCCTCCCATGTCTAAAGCCCTTAACACTGTATTGTTTAACCTTGTTCTGTGGCTGCTTAAGGTTTGGAAAAGGATGAATCACTTTTATGTTATGGTCTGGCCTGTCATAACAACCTCACAGCAATTTGGCAATAAGACATTTCTGTTTTATTAAACACAAACACAGGTACGCAGAGGCAAATTTCCACTACTAGGGTAATCCAACATTTTGAAGGAAATACTGTAAATGAGTATAATTTGTAGAAATTTATGGACGTTTACATGAGGAAAAAAATAAAGGTGATGTGATACGGTGTAAAGTCATGCTACTTTGAGAAAGCCTGTACCCCTTGCTGTACTTTGTTCACAATGATATTTGTTTTCTACAGAGAAGTCCAGAAAAATGGTGGCTTATGCAGCAGATAAATAATAATATGAAGCCCCCCTCAATAACAAATCATAGGAAAGGTTTTGAATTTGGATAATTCAATTCCAGAGCTAACTAGATCGGAATGCTGTGGCATTGCCTTAAATGCTTTATGTACAACGAGTTTTGAGTTCCAGTGGTCAATTGCGTTTCCACATCCTGCCAAGTTGGTTTATGCATCTTCCTACGCCAGCATTTCCTATAAATATAACTACTTGGGTGGCCCACCAAAGTAAATTGCCACCTGCCCAGGAAGATTGATCAACTTCTTCAAGCCTAGAAAACATAGACAATTCCCAGTCTTGCCCATCCACCTCTTTCAACCAACATGGATCACTCAGCATCAGCTAGGATCAGCAGCAAGCCGGCTTTCTTCATGCAGCTACAACTAAGACTGAAAAGCTGGTGTTACATAAGTAACAAAACTTTCCAGAAAGAACCTTTAACAGAAACTATTTAGTGATGCTGCGATACAGAGACAGTGCAAGCCTTCTTAAATATCTGGCCCCACCTGCTAACATAGCCTGTAGCTCAAAATAGCCCCACCTCTGGGTCAGTCAGCGGCTTCATAACTTTGATATATAAATGGTACCGCAACTCTCACATGAGGATTAAACCTCAAGCAAAAGATACAGCTTACCTTTGGTTCACTCTTTCCCTCTGCCCATGAGGTGCTTACAAACTAAGAAGTTCTGTTAGGGGCCTGTTGTTTCGCTAGATGAATTTATAATTATAATTTAGAGGCTGTGCTATTATCTTTTTGCTCTAGAATGATGTGACTACCAGGCGCTTCGACATGCTGTTGGACCTGCAGGATCAGACTGGAGGTGTGCAGCTATGAATAATAAAAAAAAAATCCAGTTGTAGAACCTAAGCTGCTAAAGAGAGATTTTGATCTAAACATGCCACACAAACAGGAGTCTAAAAATAGACACAAGTGAAGCTCAATGTAATTTGTGATGGATGGATCTTAAATACAATTGAATTAATAAATAAAGATTGAACTATTATTAGTAATTATTAAATATATATTCTACTTCATACTGATGAGATGAAGATATTATGAATTAATTTTGTGTTTCACTTACAGAAATTAAACTAAAATCATTATTACCACAAGAATGTTAGGGTTGAGCTGCAGCTGAATCCTATTATCTGCTTTAACAGAGGGGGCCAAAAGGGGAATTTTCAAAGCATACATGTTTTAACCGGATTTTGACAAATATTTAATTCAAATTTTTATTGTATTTCCGAATATCATTACTACACTGATCAATCAATCAATCAATCAAGATTCATTTAGAAAACTATTTTCAATAAAATTATGACATATCTGATTTGTAAAGGCTATGATTAAATTGGCAGATCCCAGAATACGGTCTTCACAGGTGGGGACACATATCCAATTATCTTGTCCTGGGCCGAGCCAAGACTGTGCGCAAGCATGTCCACAACAATTTCTTAACCCATTGGAAACCTTAATACATAAAATCATCTAAGAACTAGTGTTCACCTTTGCTGAGATCTGACATCTTTTTTCTCTTAATTAAGCTTGATCAAGATAAAGTAAAAAAACAAAACAAAAAAAAAAAACAGAAGACATATGCAAGGGGAATACATATTTTCAAGTACTGTAAACTTTAGCCCTCAATTTTACAGCATTGACTGTAATCTTGTGCAAGGTTGACCATTTTCTTCCAAGTGAAAAGGTCATACCGAAAGGGCTGCTTTCCTTCAGCCTACAGTATTTGTCCCATATTAGCTTCCAACCTAAACACAGTCAAGCCCTCATCATTGGTCCCTTCTATCCCACCTCAGCTGTCTACCCGCACACATGCATAAGCTACAAAGCCATAGGTGTCAAGACTACCTGTCTCAACAGCGCACCCCTTGCATGACCTGCAGATAGCCCTCAGGGACATTAATTATAGAGTAGTCTGACTTGTTGAGAGGAGAGAGGCAGACAAGGAGAGAGACATAGGGAGTGAGAGATAGAGAGGCAGTAGAAAAAGATAAATGTAGAGATGTTGTTACAGAGGCTGTCACCTCCTAATCATGTCATCCTGCAGCACAGAAGTGAACCACAGGCTTTGGCCTATCAAGTTTTCTATTCACCATTAGGGTCAGCTGGTGGTAGAGGTGCTGCAAGATATAAAAGAGCACTGTAAACTAATATTTTGTTTTCCAAAAGAGCTAATATTTCAAGGTTACATATACCAAAAAAATATAAAAATATTCATGGATGAGTTCAGATCATCACTTATAAACTTAGTTTATAAGTAAAGCTTAAAACATATTTATTTTCAAGATTAAAATGTATATTTTCTGTGTGCATGCATGCTACTAAGTCGTACATTTCTGTGGAGCCCTGATGTGCAGTTCAGTTTAGTTTACTCATATATATATATTAGGGCTGCAACTAACGATTATTTTAAAAATCGATGAATCGGCCGATTATTTTTTCGATTAATCGATGAATCGGACA
>NW_015150454.1:1136634-1179099 GCF_000732505.1 Cyprinodon variegatus | reverse complement strand
ATAGTAGATATATTCACTTATATACATATATCTTAGGCCCATATAACATCTGTGTCCTTTACCAGGGGTGGTCAAATCCACCTCCTGAGGGCCAGTATCCTGCAACTTTTAGATAAATCTTCGGTCCAACATACCTGAATCAAATGACTGAGTTACCTCTTCAGTATTCAGTCAGTTCCTCCAGACTCCTCTCAATCATCTAATTATTTGATTTAGGTATCTTAAATCAAACGCACATCTAAAAGTGGCAAGATACTGTACTGGCGCTCAGTAACTGAAATTGCCCATCCCTGTCCTAAACAGAGTAATAATCCAATACTTATAAAATTATCTAGATGAACAATCCTTATCCTTACTTGACAAGATAGGTTGTGCTGACATTGCAGAAGTCACTTTGTGCCATGACGGTCTCTGTATTAATGGAGAGGAGGAGGCAGTGGGTGGAATGGTTCATGTCCCTACAGTCTGACTTTAAGATGCAGCTGGAAATTGCACACAGTAGCTTTAAATAAATCAAACTGACGTGTAAATATTTGTACATCTGCTATTAAGTTGGTTAGCTTGTAATCCTGTCATCGAATTTTGTTTAACCTAAGATATTGGTGTTAACTACTTATGAAAGTCAATGCAGTAAAACTGCAGTTAACATATAATAAAGACAAGTTTTTTCATTGGTTGTTTGCAAACATTTAAAAACTCTATTCTGGATTTTTTTTTTACTCTAGCAAAAACAAAGGAGCCATTTCTAAGATTATTTATTAATAACACATTTTGGCATGTACTTTAAAGATTTTGTGTGGACATCATCATCTGGAGAGAAACTCAACGACCAGCATGTGACCAGAGCCATCTGTTTTAAACAAATCGAAACTCCTCTCGAAGTGCCGCACATTAGATTAGACAAGTCACCACCATATACATTTCTTTTTCTTAGGCAGGTCCCATTTCTAATGGGCTGAGCCGGATTTCACAAAACGCAAAACATGGGGAGGTCAACCTGTTTGAAGGTTACATCTGTCGGAGGGAATCAAAATAAATAACACTCAGGTGTTCTACACTCTGTCAGCTGAGTGTCTTAATGATGCAGAGTTAACACATACTAAATAACAGCGACTTCCTATGCACTGACAGCCTCAGAAATAATTGACCAGCATGCTCCAAACTCAGACGCAGTAGGCAGAGAATTCAATCCTGCAGCTGACAGAACCCATTGAGCATGTCACCAGATTTTGCATTATACACAAAGCAATGTCA
This sequence comes from Cyprinodon variegatus, assembly GCF_000732505.1. Taxonomy (NCBI): domain Eukaryota; kingdom Metazoa; phylum Chordata; class Actinopteri; order Cyprinodontiformes; family Cyprinodontidae; genus Cyprinodon; species Cyprinodon variegatus. Next base: position 1,177,845 of record NW_015150454.1, on the reverse strand, counting down.
GGTCATGGATGCGGCCTCCTGCTAGTTATTTGCGATTGCATCTCTGAGGGTAAATTACCTGGCTCTCCATAATATGGTCTAGTTAACTAATTTCCTGACAGCAGCCATCTCATGAAAAGGTCTTAGATTTACTGCCTGTCAAAAATATGAAGAACTCTCCCTTTTTTCACCTGCTTTTCTCCAAACGCTTGGCACCTTTTCAATGAAGAGCTCATATTCAATTTCCTAACACCAGACAAAGTAACACATCTGAAAATGAACAAAAAGAAACATAACCTTATTATGTTTGAAGGCTACCAGTAGTGTGTCATTTCATCCAGCTCCCACAGAAGAAGAAAAAGAAATTTGCTGGAGGGCTTGGGCAGCGATGTAAGATAGTTGTGTAGCTCCTTGTAAGTAAACAGGGAAATCCATTATCCTGCTGACCTATAGACCCCAACAAGTACATACATACAGTGCATAGTGGCGTGTCATTTTGCTGCCACACATGTGTAAATCATTCCTGTTCTGTCAGAAAGCATCAGTGACACACAAAACAAACTCCCCTCGCAGACGAGGTCAGTGGGAAACCAAATCTGATGCATACAAAGCACAGCTTTACCTGTGAGAGCGCCGCCTGCCACTGATAGGGACAAATATTACAATAGCTCAGTGATGGCATGAGGCCTGCCTTTAAGCTAGACTGCGTGGGGCAAACAATATGCACTCAAACAGAATACCACTAACAGCTACCACCCACTGTGGGACCAGACAAAGTCTGTGTTAAAGTTCACAATTCGTCCCCATGGTCTGCCTACCTCCTCTTTTCAGGGATTTTTTTTATGTAATATGCAGCTATTCATCTGGACCATGCAGCCTATCATCATCTAGCAATGACAGTAGGTGGGAAAACTAGCTTTCATTACACAAAGTATAAATAGTGTAATCTATCAGCCCTGTCAATCAGGATGATTGATTATGGGCTGTCAGTGAGGAGAGTGACACATAAGAAAAAGTTTGGTTAACAATGCTTGTAAGTGGTGCAGGGCTGCTGCCACCCAGCCCAGTGATTAATGTGTTGTCAGTATGTAATCGCACACCCACGCTTAATGAGGCAAGAATTTATCATCTCGCCAGAGTGGCAGATGTCAGGAGGAAAAGAATCCAAGTGGATGAAAACAATATACGTTTTTTGTTGCTTGTGCTTGACACGTCTGACAAGCTCTAAAAAACCCACAAAGGCAGCTGGCGTAAGCACAAACTTCAGTGGTAGGGACTGTTTTGCTCTTGTTCTGTCCTCTACTGTTTGAAAGTCGCTGCTGCTGAAAGGCGACACGATCAGCCCACATCGCTAGCATAATGGATTAAAACTTCAGAGAAGCAAAAACACTAAGGGAGCTAAAAGTCTGTTGCATCATGTTTCAGCAACTCAAAAACACTTAAGCAACTTCAACAAATGAATGGAAACTTCAGCTTGGTCCCTCTGTGAATTATATCCACTTCATCTCTCATAAAATCAGGCGCTTGACTTCATTAACTTTTTAAATAGCACAACAACATCTGCATGTAATAAACAGCAATGAGTTTACTTGAATTATTTGATAAAATCTGTGTGCCATTTGGAGCAAAAGTGCCTTCAAAGTCAACTTACAAAGTATTGAAACAGTGATTAATGTATACAGTCAACATCGACTGCATGAAACATGCACAGAAATAACTTATCTGAGGGATTTAAAGTTATTACAGCTTTGTGGTAAAACCCAGTGGAGTCTTTTTTCTTTGAGCATGGAAAACACTAAGCCAGCTGTCTCCCATTAGGATAGCAGCATCTTTGTGTCACCAAGAGAGAAAACAGGGATGATTAGCTCTGATTGGACTGATACTGTAGGCTGATGTGCTGGGAGCCAAAGTAACAAATATCTTGATTCAATAAATGTTTGAGTGGTTTGTAAAGTAAAATAAATTGGAAAGTATTATTGTGTGTACAAGACCATTCCGGTTACAAGAAATGAGGTACGCTAAGGCTTCAAGATTACAAACATCACATATTTCCATTTATTTAAGTCATAAGTTGCATTCAAGAAAGACAAATTTGACAAAAAAAAAAAAAAAAAAGGAACTAATACTAATAATCCAACTTTGACTTCCCCCTCTGACGGTTAGGAAAAATCCATTAGCCGCATGGTTCAAAGCGTGGGGAAAAAAAGTAGCGGTTTATAGTCTGGAATATACACTAAATACACAAATGGACAAGTCACGTATCTCCATGTTGCTTGGAAGCCTTGGTCTTCATTTAAATAGGTCTTAAAAATGCACAGCTAAACAGAACAGACAGGGAAACAACAAGTACTCCACCACAGAGGTGTTTCTACTACCAGATGCCAGTCAGAGGAGAGCAATATCCATTATTACACCTTAGTGTCTCATTAAAGCCTTCACACAAAGGCACATGTTTGTTTTTAATGCATTACTTAGCCAAAAAATGAAAAACACATCTAGCATTTTCATTTAAAAGAGTAACACAACACTTAGGTCATCCAACCCATGCGTCAAAGCTCTGACAGAGGCAATAAATCAATATTGGCACTCTTACTTAAAATTAATTGTGCTTTAAAGTTTTACAGAGTGTCTATGATGTGTAGAGCAGGGATGATTTATGCGGACACTGTGAGTCACTCCCTTTAATTGCTGTTGTTTTCCCAGCCTATAACCCGGGTATGAACTCTGAGAATAACAATTTTAACAGATCTCAAAGTGCTGATCCAAACTCTAAAAGAAGAGTTTAAGAGTATGAAATTTGTTTCATGAAAATATTCACAAGGACCTTACGCAGCTTACTCAGATACTATGAGACAAATACAGAGAGCTAAGTGAATGTACTTGTGTCTCCCTGGAAATGTCTTACACAAACACTCCTGCACAAAATAAACATGTCCAAACAATTATGAACAGCTGTTTTGACATTGTGGGATATGTTGTTGCTTAAACTCAGTCAGCATCAGCATTTCAAGTGTTGTAACAAATAGAAGATTTTGTGTGATATGGAAACAGATCAGATTCTTTAGGGTGGTTTATTTGTCCACACAAAGTCAGAAACAGGCACTGAGAACTCATATTTTTAGTCACAACCTGTGTTAATCTGTTTTTTTTTTTTTTCCCATGCATAAAGTGCTTTATAAAATGACAGAATGACTTGAGCAATGGTTCACCTTCCAGCAGAACAGCAAACCTAAACACACAGCCAAGACAAGAATGAATGTGTCTGGATCAAATAATATCCTTATTTCAAATTGGCCAAGTCAAAATCTATACCAACATCAAATTGAGAATTTGTTGTAAGGCTAACAGTATAATGTAAACTAGATGTCTTCATTTGATTGACTGAACTTGAGCAACTTTGGAAAGAAAAGTAGGCAATTTAGAAAGTATTAACTCAGGGGTGCTGAATGCCTATAACCATCTCATGGGTAGACATTTCATATGAAAAAAATTATGAAAATTCCTTTTTTGTCTACTTTACAGCTGTGCTCTGCCATGAGTTGGTTTATTACATAAAATCCTAAGAAAGTGCATCAAAGTTCACGATTGTAATGTGACAAATTGTGAAAAACATCAAGGGGTATGAATAGTTTTGCAGGACACTGAAACAGTCGTTATAAATCTAAAACCTAGCAGAGAGTAGGGATGGGTAATAAACCTCCTTCCATTGCAATCTGTTTGTCTATATTCCCTTCCCCTAGTGACAACCATATTCTTTGAGTTTCCTCTGAGGAAACATTTGCTCGGTAAAATGATTCAGTGAACCCACTGAAGGCACATTCACAAAGAGCTATATTGCATGCTGTTTGTTATGTTTGAGAGCTTCGGGGAACCCATAACTCTCAAGACCAGAGATGAACGTGGCAACATACTTCATTGGGTGCATTTCAGGAAGGAAAAATAACCTAGCAAAAGGCCTCCTCTTTTTTCAGGGTTGCTTTGCAAAAAAAAAAAAAAAAAAAAAAGCAGCCACAATTACACATCACATAATGCACAGTCACGGCTCTGAAACCAGTTGCAGTGAAATGTTGATTTGGATGGCTTCCCTACAGTAAAAACTTTAAATGAACCACTGTATGCTCTAGAGTAAAACAGGTTAGTGTCCGGAGAGGAAAAAACCGAACTGAAAAGATCCACTTGAAGACTTTCCTGGCCCTGTCACTGTCGATTCCCTCGAAGAGCCGTTTACCCTGCGTGCAGATGCTCATGGGACCCAGGAGCTGGCCCAAGTCTGTCTGCAATGTGGTCTGTTTTACATTACAGGCAGAAAAAAAGTCTTCATGCTCGAAAATCAAACCATATACTTCAGCCAAGGAAAATCTAAGTGACTTCTGAGAACGTTTGTACCTGCTGACGTAGCCGCCATGCAGTGCTCGGTGTTAGTGTGAGGGACCAAGGAGTTACCTCATTCACTGTCAAACACTATTGTGTTTAATGGCATAAATGTTATTCTACTAGTTCAATTTTTTATGCACTTTTCATTTCGTAGTGCTCAGGATGTGAAAACAGAATGTGCTGTCACAATGTTTGATAGACACGGTCAGTTTAACTCAAAGGTTTGACAGCCTAATGTGGGCTCTACGGCTAAAAAGGAAGGAGGAGGAAGGAGTGAGCCAAAAACTACCACATGTATTTTCCAAAAGCAGCCCAGCAAAGTCTAAATAGTCCTACGTGGTTTAACGCCATCTCATTCCATAACCTCTAAGTCCTCAAAGTGAATTATCACATTATAACATTCCAACACGCCCCAAATTCCCAAAATACAGCTTCAGGTTTTTCCCGTCTGACTCTGTTTAGTGTTATGGTTTTTGGAGAAGACTTCAATCATCACTAAAGTTTTTTCTGTTTACTTCTGGTATTTATACATTTGTTCTATCTGTCTTGTCATTTTGTCTTGGTTTTAGTCATGTTGCTTAAAATTTAGGCTGAGAAATGAGGCAAATGGAAGAGAGAATGAAGTTCAAGTAAAAAACAACATAATATTGCAATAGGAATTATTCTTAAGGTGTTTAAGGTATAGAACACCTTAAAGAAAGTAAAATAATTTCGATTTTGTAAACAATGTCATGTCTTTTTTCTCTTCTGTATCTGGAAATTTATGTTGTGTAGAAGGATGGATAATATGACAGTTGGGACATAAAATGTGTTAACCTTGTTATTAAAATGTCCACTAAACACAAACTATACAGTTAAACTGTATAAGTTAGGTAAATAAAAGCAAAACAAGATATATTTCTTAGAAGTTTCTTCATTTCATTGCCTTTCTTTAAAATGGGAGATACCACTTTTTACATATCCCTTAATCATCAAGCTCCATCATCCAACAGACGTATTTGCTCCCTGACTGCAAGTTAACTGATGGTTCTTTTAATTTCTAAAAATAAAATGGGAGGCGACTCTTTCAGTATTTAAGCCTCATTTCCGTAGAACTCACACAGTTTTAGTCCTAAGACACCTTCTCTACTTTCAAAAAAAGGCTTGAAACTCTTCCTTTTAATAAAGCTTATAATGAATTTTCTGGACTATAGTGCGCACCTCACCATAAGCCGCATCCACTATTTTTTTTTTTTTAAGGAAACGTACATATATAAGCTGCATCAGCCTGTAACCACTTTTATCTACCGTGCTGTTTCCCAACAAACCTGTAGGGGGAGCTCTCTATATATTGCCCCTGGGGTAGGGAGAAAGAAGAATGATAGAATGCTGTGAAATCGGGAAATGCTTTCTTTGTCGTGCCTGTTGCTAGCATACTCTTGTGCTAAATTAAAATTATCCCCTTATTCTATCATTTCAAATTTTAACGTTTCCCTCTGCCGGTTAGGAAAAATCCACTGAAAAGCCGCACCTTCTTATAAGCCACATTGTTTAAAGTGTTGGAAAAAAGTAGCGTCTTATAGTCAGGAAAATACCAGCGGTAGTTTATTTTAGCGAGAGTTTGCAAATATAAACACTTAAAGACATCATCTGATATGGTCCAAAAATATCACTACAATAACCTGATTGTAAAAAAAATTATTGGAAATAAATTACTGTCACTCTTTCATGACACAAAGACTTGTTTTCTACTGTTCTGTGATGTTGTATGTGTGCAGGCTGTGCTGTCCAGACCCATAGAGAGTAGTCCAGAAATTTAAGCACAGGAGGAAAAACGGCAAGATGTATAAAAGCTGCAGATGTCATGTTCACACGCAGGGGTACCGTATACATTGTTTGCTTTCATTTTAGCGTCATTTTTTAATGCCCTTCTTATTTTGTTTGTTTCTTCTGGTTTATCGTTCTGTTTTGCTGTGATTGTGGAAGGACATCAGCTGAGCTGATGCTGCCTTTAACTCCCTTTTCTTTATCTACAAATGATGCACTTGTGATTTAAAGATTTCACTCTCCTAGACATACAGTAACTAAAGGGGTTACTACTTGTTTTAACTTTTTGATTTTCTTTTTTAACATAGAAAGTACTTATTGCTTCTGAAAGAAGGCTAAATTACTTTTTATCTGTCCATATGTTTATGTGTGCAGTAATTTGAAGTAGTAGCCTACTTGTTTTTTAAACTATTAATTTAAAATTATGTGGAATCAGTAAAAAAATAAATTAATAACTTACCTAATGTAATACCCTGATTTTAAATACCCCAATAAAATGAACTAAATCAAAAACAAAAGTATACAAAAGTCAAGAGAAGAAGGAATGAATAAACAAACATCAATATAAGACATAACCTTTTTAAGGCCTAAATTAATTACAGATGCAGTGGGAAAAATCAGTTCTAGGTGCACATATGTGTATCAAAATTATCTATTTTTTCTCAGATTAGGGCAAATCTATACTTCGCAATATATACACAATGTATTAGATTAATTCTACTCTATATCACTTCAAATCAATTTGAACCATTTGAACAGTTTAGTTGGTTTAAAGTTGTGATTTTTAAATAAGCAGAATTATTTGATAATAGATTATTTAAAACACACCTTGTGGTTTATGATTTGTTTTTCTCCATCAATGCAAAATAAAGACATTCTTAGTTTTCCTAAAACTTTTCTAAAATCTTTTCTAGTGTGGTCCTCCGAACCAGATGTTTCAGTACACTTTAAGTGACTTTCATATAAATCTTTTAGACCACTTCTTTTTTGTACTTTCTCACAAACAAGCTTTTGTACTGTGCTGATTTTCTCTGCAAACAACAGTTGTTGACTGTCTGGTTCCGATTTAGCCAACATGGAAAACATTGTGAATGTATGAAAAGTTATGATGTTCAGATTGTGCTAAAGACCATTACTGTTTTATCAGAGCCATGTGGCATCACTCAGTGCCATGCCACACTGGTTTGATGAAGAAAACAGAGAGTTTAAACTGTGGTCACACTTAACTTCTATATGACTCAAGAGAGGTCCTGGAAGTTAGCCACGGTCCCTTTTCCAAAACATATATCAGCCAATGAGAATGATGTGATAGAAAGGGGCTTTTTTTGTTAATTTTTGCTGTCAAGAGTGGGCATGTATCACTGTAACACGGCTAACGTTGCTGCTGTAACTCTGTTTTTGATTAAATGTGTTTGTGCTGTTTACTCCAAGATGAATTATAAAAAGAATTTAGAAGGAAATAATATAACATTAGGCAAATGATCTTTAAGCTACATCAGTTGTCAAGTATTTTATTAAAAAATCTTAATTTTTATTCTTTTTTTGTCTGGTGCTTGTGACTTAAAATATGACTGCATGCAGCAAAGAGACAGCTAATTACCATTTCATGTAATGAATATAATGACAAAGGCTGTACTGTTAGCAGCACCCTTTTGTAGCAAACATAAAAGGAAACACAAGTATCTAATTATGCCATCATCTTCCCTGTTCAAGCTGTAAACGTTTCTCTAATTGGTGGTCTGCAGCATCGGCCATCTTATCAATGACTCTGATGATGTAAACAGTTAGAGATGCTATAGTGAAATACCAGAGTCCGAACCTGGAATAAATCCATGAACTTTTTTCCACTTTGTGCAGACTTTTACTATGCTAAAAGGGAAATTGGAAAAGAAGAACAGTAATGTGTTTGAGTGCTTAAATGACTGCACAATGTTAAGCAGACCCCATCTTTATATGAAAGCTGTTAACTTTAACTTTCCATAAGGGAAAAATAATCACATACAGCTGGTTCAAAGACAGCAAGACACAAAAACACATCATGTCATCTAGAATCTGTTATTATCTCTCCTTTCATCTATAGCTGCAGCGACAAAGCCAAACATTTCTTTTTCACTGACAGGCTATGTAAATACAACCTTAAAAGTGACTTTACCCTGCCAAACAGTATTGTAGAGGACCTCTCTTTTCTTTTTATATAAAGTTGATGATCAGTGTTTTCCCTTTACTTTTCTCCATCTGCTAAACACGGCAGACTGAGGTTAAATTATTTCAATGTTTTGTTTCCCTACTTGCCACTTGCATGGAGCATCAAACCCATAGAATGGAGTGACACTCAAAGAGTACACAATCTTAGCTGATTATCTCAAACAACGGATATATTGTTTTCCTCATCCTTTTTTTAAAACCACCATCAACTCACATGCTTCTTATTTGTCACTAGAAGCTTTTGGCTGTACTCTCCCCCTCTCCCTGTGAGAGCATCAGAGACCTAAGACAAAACTGTAAATATTTAATGACTTTACAATTACATTCAATCTAATCCGGGGAAGAGATGTGCCTTTAAATAGGTTGTTACAAAGGGTAGAGCTGTAATACAAATGAACATCCCAAAGCCAATTAGTCTTTGGTTTTTAAAAAAGAGAGCGACCAACGAATGCATGGGTTTGAGATAATTAAGTGTTTGTGCGTAGCTTGTACATGAGCTGTCACTCCAATCGCCAGACATGTCACATCAGCCAACACAAGTGTGACCGGACAACCGCCCGTCGCCTTTGATCTGGGTTCATGCATACAGAATCAGGTCAGGCTGTGGCCGCATGCATTCTCAAATACATTTATACACACATACAATTTCAACACTAGAAAGGAGGGATTATTTTCAAAGGGCCAAAATAGCATGATCTCTGTAAAGGGAGAGGTGCAATCAAGCATAAAACTGAAGAAAGAAAGGACAAAGCAATTCACTAAAATGGTGAGCAAAATTCTTTCAGTGCTTTAACTAAATACATGTAAAAAAAGGAAAAGAGAACAACTTACTCCCTCCGACTTCGGCTTTACCACTTTCATGAAGGCCCCTCTCTCCTGTGCCTCCATTAGCTCTTTTCTTGTTACTTTCCTGGAGTCCAAAAACTTAAGCTGGGGTAACTTGTAAAGTACAAAGTACCTATAAGACAAGAAAAAAAAATTAAGAAGCTGCTTTATTAGATTACCTCCTCAGATAATGACTTGCAAAAATCATTTATAACCCCTGGGCTTTTCTTTTTCATTTACAGCCAGTATATTGTATTTTTCAGAGATTCAATCTGATAGATATATGTAAAAAGTTTTCCTGATAAAAAAAATCAGAAATTTGTAACGTGTTTGTTTTTAGGTTCTTTTACTCCTTACCTGAATAAAATCCTGTGCAACTAAAAGTAACTGCCTTTAGAAGTCACCTAATAAGTACAACTGTGTAAATTAAAACCATTATATATCAACCATATATGCAAAGGCCTCCGAGGTGTGTTAAGAACATGAGAGAACAAACAAAAACTCAGTGAGCACTGTTCAAGTCAAATGGGGAGGGTATGGTACAGGTGTAAACCTATCAAGACATGACTGTCCACCTCAACTGAGATGTTGAGCAAGAGAGGCATTACATAGACGGTCCACCTTAACTTGGAGACGGATTAAAAATTTGCAACAGCTCAGGTGGAAGAATGTGTTGATAGTACATTGAGCATCATGCTCTCTGTATAAAACTGTCCTATAATGCAGTGGTTTTCAAACTCTGTACTTAAGGACCATCTGTCTCGCATATTTTAGGTATTTCCCTGCCTCCACACACCTGACTTTAATAAATAGGTGATTAGTAGGCCCCTGCAGCTCATGGTGGCTACTGAGAAGGGAGTACAATCATTTGATGTGGGTGCTGATGCAAAGACACATCTCAAACATACAGGACAGGGGTCCCAAGGACAGAGTTTGAAAACCACTAGGTTCGACACAGAGTTCATGGCAAAATGGACATAGTTACATAGAGGAAAAACCTGCTATAGTCTGCAAAGTTGTCAGACTGGACCGGTGGTCCCCTTCCAGCAGGTTGAAGGCAGTAAAAACTATAAAATAGCTAAATCAAAGCATTTAGGAATAGGAAAGGCTAAGTAAAGATTTCATCCATTTAAAAATCTGTGCCAGGATTCCAAAACTGATTTTAATCTGACAACATTTAAACCACACTTTAGAACAGTTAGAAAATAAAATAGCCCTTGGATTAAAACCCGAGTCCATTATGGCGCATCAATTCTCTAATTGTTTATCAGACATACGCCAAAAGACTTGAAACTCTATTTGCAAGATTTTGACATGTCAAAATAACGTGTAAAAAACATGTAAAGGTTTAAGTAGTATAATTAGTTTTTGCATCTCCCTTTATGAGTCACTGTAACATACAATTGTGGGACCAATTTTATCATAATTAAAACATGTTTAGAGAGAACCTGAAAAGCAGTCATGTTTAATCTGGATGCAGATTCTGTTCTGATATATCCTTGCATGCAATAACCTTCAAAGCTGATAGGAAAACTACACCACATAAATGGTGCACAAGGATATGAAACCTGTCTGCAGTAGCTGTCATTCTGATAACATCATGGATACCTCTGTAAGCTTTTAGACACACTCTGTCTTTCATTGGAAGGGAGAGAAACGTCAAACGATAATGGCTGGAATACACAGATGACAACAGATCCTTTCACTGGCGGGCAGGGTTAGAGGAACCAGTATGTCAGGGCTGAGCTGGTAGCCAGAAAGGACACACATCCAGCACCTAAGTGGAGGGTGAGAAAGGACGGGAAATATGGGCTGAGACAAGACCCATGTGCGTGAGGGGTTGTGACAAATTGATGATGGCAATGGCGATGAAGGGGAGATGGCAAAGCCTGTGTCAACTTTTCAACACCTCTGGATAATGAGGAGGGATGCAGGGATCAGATTTAGTGTGATTGGGAGCATAAAACATCTGCATCCAAATTAAGGAAGAAAAAATATTTAAAAAACAGTTGTGAATCCCTTATGGTTTGAGCATTATGACAGGCAAAAAGGACCTTCTCCTAACCCCTTAAGGAGAGGCTTTTTTGCGTCCTATGAAAAATCTAGCTCTCAAATCCAGGAGGCCTCATTCCCAGCTTGTGTCTCCCTGCATGCAAAGGGAACTTGTTCTTAGCATCTCCATGATTGAATGAGAAGATGCCCTTGGGAGACACAGAGGGAGGTTATTCTCCATAGGTAACCTACCATCGCAGGGTCAGAACAGATGACAAGGCTCTGTCAGCTAGTGGTGATATTAATGATTCAACCCCAACCACAAAGGGAGGATAAGAAAGCGAAGGAGACACAGGGTAGCATGGATGGTGACAGGGCTGTGGTGTTTCTGAATATTTAGAACTTAAAAAAAAAGTAGTCTGAAATAGTGACAGAATCTATCTTCTCAAATTAAAAATGTTGATTTTTATCAATCCAAGCCTTTTGTAATTCAGAGTGATGACTTCTACTCAGTGTGTTGTGAAGCCACACAAAAAAATTGATGCAATTTTTTACTAAATTGTAAAGAACTGCATATAATAATTCCAAAATACTTCAAAAATAAGCTGTGCTTTGTAGCCATTTAATTAAAAAAAGACTACAAAGCACAGCTGGTGGTTGAGGCTCCTCAGACTACCCTTTCATCTGACACAATGGCAGATTGTTCAAACCGATAACTCTCCACAGGGTAAAAGGTTAAAATGTCAGATACATTTTGTTGATTTATTTATGTCATAAAAGACAAAACAAAAGAGAACATGTTATAAACTGTTGTAACTTTGAGTTCTCACTCTTAGATTTGTTTTCAATTTTCTGATTTTCCACAGGCTTTCTCCACAAAAAAAAAAAAATAATGCATGAAAGGTGGACGGTAAGTTGTGTGTGTGTGCTTTTTTAAATAAAGGTACACACAAAAAAACGATTTCTGACTTAATCACATTTTGTTCTTTATTTAATTTACCAAAGCTAAAAAGATCTTGTGTGCTTTTTATCAATTGAACACAACAGTCATTAATAGCCACAAAAAATAATATGGTTACCAAAGGCCACTGCTGAGAGAAGAGAACTGCCTCAAAGAGGAAATTAAGTCACTCAATTATGCTACTAGATCAAATTTTCTATAGTGGAGCTTCATTATTACACTTCTCCACACCTTCACATTTTTAAAGTGATATTTTACTTAATTTCTCTAAATAAGACAAGGAGCCAACTCCATAAGATTAGCTTTTTAATACATTATATCTAGGCGATCTTTTGTAAAATTGGCCTGGAGTTGTTTTTCAAATGTTTTTCCCATTTTTAATGTGTGCCTCATGCCTTAACTTCCCTTGCAGGCATGAAACCTGCAATCTCAGGTCTGTTTACTGAGTTTGCAGATTTTGCCTACTTTTAATAAGAACAAAGAATGAAGAAGCGAATTTATAATTGACTTCCTTTTCGAGATGTACTTGTAATGTTTAGAGTTAATTCAAGAGCCAATAGACCAGGAAATACGTATCTGTGAAAGAGGCATAAAATCAGACTTCAGAAATACAGTTTTTTATTTTTTTAATTTTTTTATTTTTTTGGGGGGAGGAGGTGTTACTCATGACAGTTTTGGAATGAGAGAGACATAAAAAAGTAAAAAAAGGAATCTTTTTAATTAGAATAATGTATACTCTGAAGGTGAAATAAGATGCCATAATGACCATAAATTTTAAAATGAACACTAATGTTTTTTTTAGAGATTTTTATTATAGCTGTGAAGAATTAAAATTTGCAGTTTCTGTTCAATTCTTGTTTTTACAAAACGAATAACTTAAATTAGGTGATACATTTCTGACTCACCTTTATACTGTATTCTATACTACAAAGAAAGGGACAGTGAGGATTTTAAAGTCACCAAAGAAGAAGAGAACATTTAACCTCCCTGCTCACCACAGTGTTCAGGGAATGAGTGCTATATTTCTATGTCACTGCACTAATTGGGTCACCGATGTGGCGCACCAGGATATTTCACTTGAGAGAGCGAGAACTCTTCAGGCACTGGGCTGGGTATTTATTGCCCAAGGCCAGTGCTGTCACGACCTGCATACAGCCTAACCTTGTCAGACATGAAATCTGCATCACGCTCAAATTGATGTTTTACTATGTGACACACTATGAATATTACATTACAGGACCGTAGACGTTGTCAGTCAAAACAGAACAGCTTTCCTTGCCAGTAAGATAAGCAGGCAAGTAGAAGGGGAAAAATGGGAGGGAAGGGAGTTTGAGGGCAGGGAGGAGGAGGGGGGGGTGGAAGGGTGGTGTATAGAGACAAAAAGAAAGAAGAAAAGCTTATTCAAGAAAGGCATGGGTGGTAAATGATTAATAGGAAACACAGAGTCAGAAACAAGCACTTAGGGCTAAAACAGACAAAAGAGAGTATGCTTTTCGCCTTTTATCACATTTCATGTAAAGGACCCTGACAAATAGTGGTCATATTGCCTGACTCGAGGCTTGGCTTGATGTTTAATGCATCATCTGCTCTGGTAAGGCAGAGTAGTAAACACTCATTTGTGGCAATGACTAGTCACACATGAAATCCATTTTATAAACTGTAGTGTAGCGAGGCCAGTTGACAAAGCTTTTAGGTTGATGCAGCTGAGTCCACAGTCTAGTTCTGAAATGCCGGTGGTCAAAAACCCACACCTTCCAATTGATTACATTGAGATTCAATTCAATCTATAAATTATTGCTCCAAACTTAACGATATAAAAACTAATGGATAGTTTAGGTATTTTGAAGCAATGTTCTGTTAAACAGTTGAGAAGTTTCTATCGTTCCTCAAGTAGATTGAGACTAAAATTAAGCCTTTAGTTGTCTTCTTTTACATAAATCCACGTTAGCCTGTTCTGGAGAGGGATGGTAAGAGCTAATTCAAATAGTAAGAGGTTTTAAAGGTTAACCATTGAGTTTTCTGAGACAGAGGTTGTTATAAGACAGTAGATATCAGTCTCTCCACGACTAGCTGTAAGCTTCACATTCAAGAACACACTAATATGGTTTTATAATTAAATAAGATACTAAGAGAGTAGAATACTGTAGGTAAGATATTAACTGCTTGTAACGTTTTAACAGAACTTACCTTTGAAAGTCTCAACAATCTGTTTGAGGAAATAATGCATTTTTACTGATTCACAATTTTTGGTACAGTGAAGTGAAATATTCATACCACTGGCAGACAAAGGTTTAAAGTAATGTTTTTTTTTTATTCCCTATCTTTTTATATTATTTGCTAAAATGTTTTTGTCCAGCCAGGGCCCTTACATTTAATCTGATGGAGAATCTGTTGAGCAAAGCTAAACATTATGCTATCAGGAAGGAGGTCTTTAAAACCCAAGGATTTGCAACCAATCACCAAGATTAAGAAAAAGAAAAAAAAACAACAGCATGAAAAAAAAAATAAAATAAAAAAAAAGATATCTCTACAAATTCAGTTGCTGCACTGCCAAAAGAGATTGTTCTATACATTATCCAGAAGGATACAAATCCTTATAAACAAGCAATTTCACTGGATTAGAAGTATATATAAACAAATGATTTATTTTAGTTTCACTTTTACATTTTCCTCCTCCCACAATGTTTTTGAAATATTCCCCCACTCATTTTCTACGACAGAAAAACTTTTAATGAATGACGATTATCTATGTAAGCAATCTAAATCAGTAGTATATATATAATTATAGGCTCAATGTCTATACTGAGTCCTTTTTTTTCTTCAATTCCTCATTCAGATGTTAAGTCATGAAATTTTATTCACATATTAACAGACCTGTATCTCTGGTAGTCGTCGTCATCCTTATCCAGGCTTACCAGCTGGTTGGGGCAGGCCTCATTTCCCAGCAGGCTTAGGTACTGCAGCGATGGGGTCACGTCAGCCAAGTTATCCAGCAGGGCCTCGATATCAGTCAGGTGTCAAAGGGCAGATGTCAAGGACCTAGCGCTGTTAATTACATTAGCATTCACTACCCACACAACCCCTCCCAGGCCTGTCTGCACTAAAACACGTCACTGTCAAATTTACTGAGGTGCTCAAAGAAGCTAGTCAGTGACTTTGTGAGAGTGGGCAGACAGAGGGGCAATTTAAGGTGCAGGCCTTGGCATATAGCACTGACACAATTTGGCTCCTGCTCTCACTCTTTCTGTCGAATCTCTTTCATTTCCTAGGTGGCCGGGTGCACAACGGTGACAAAATGATGGATGCCCTGCGGTTCAAACAGTCCGTGCTTCTCGGAGCTACGCTGTGGAAAAGTTTTGCGAAACATGGAAAAAAAACAAACAGCCCCTAAGCAGGCACATTCATCACTAATACATTCACTTGGAAAATTGAGCCCCAAAGTGTCAAAATACAACTGCACTAATGCGGCGCTCCAGCTTTAAAATGGCACTGTGCCACGACAGGATGTACATAATTGGCCTATTAGCATGTGCCGACCACTTCACAACCGAACTGAGCACACAGTCCCAGATGCACACTTTAAGGAGTCCCAGTTTTAATGTTGACTCTGGAAGTGTGTGTGTGTGAGAGTGAACATCGTTACCCAGCAGGATCTGCATAACCAAAGGAAAACAGGACACATTACCGAACCTGCTCTGAGGCTCAGAGAGGAAGTTCGCACTTCTCCGACTGATCATAAACAGCCTCGCAATGTGTTTTACGTCTATGCCTTAAATCTACAGCGACACCACTGAGCTCTGGCTTTAACATGTTTACAGTGTTAGGCATATAGAACACACAAGACTGCTGGAGTAAGCGACCTGAAACTGTACTATCTGAGAAGAAATTAAATAGATGATACTTTTAATTTCAGGGCGGATTATGTAGATTTATTCAGGTTTTTGATAAGAAAATCTTGGATGCTCCATTAGTTTCCACTCTGAAAATACAAGTACTTGTTATTGTAACTGTTGAATCTTATTCCACTAGAGGTCCCTGTGGTTCAAAAACCAGTCATGTGTGTAGCTGAGTGATAACCGAGTTCCTCTACTCTCTTCTGCAGTGTGGAGTGCTTTCTATAAAGCCACATCACTACTAAGCAACTTTTTCAGACAATAGGGGATTGTACTCACTCATGAAATAAGGCAAAAAATAAACAGTTTTCCTGAATTTATGTCTGTAAATGCAGTACAAATCAAGAGAAAATTGTGGCCTAAGTGATTATTCTCAAAGGATATTTGGTTCTTATTGAGTGTCAGGGTGTGGAGCTTGGGTAACCTGGGCAACTGGAGGTCATTTCCAAGCAGATTGTTGTCGACGACCAACTCTTCCAGCTCAGTAAACATTTTGAGGCCTGCCAGCGACCTGTAATGATAAGGAAACAGTAAAGCGGTTATGGCTCAGAATCTGCTCAGGGGTTATTGTGCAGAAATAAATATTTCAGCCTCTCTCCTTTCATGCGACAGGAGAGTCTGAGCCCGAGCCTGTCAGTGAAGTGAATGACAAGAATTTGTGGCGCTGAGCTCCCCTGGCATGGCGAGGCATCCTTCAGCGGCTGGCAGGATGAGGGATGGGGGTCACTTGTGAGTAGCCAGGATTCAAAACAAAAGGCTTCAGAAATGCAGCGGGCAGGATGAATTTGTCAATGTCTTGTGCCTTGAGGCGCCCAGTTTCGCCTGACCCTAACCCTCCATTCCCAAGACAAATCACTCTGTCACAGTTCACCTTCACTCCCCAGACACAAATTTAACTTGTCATCCATCATTTTCACAGAGGAACTGGGATGCACTCACAATCACAGATGCAGTAGAAAGGAAACTTTTTTCTGCCGCTGTGACATGATGGGGGTTAGTGTTAGGATTACAACATCAAAGATTTTTTTTTCTTCTTTAAAGAAGGCAACATTTGGCCCTTCTGTTTCGTTTTATGACACACTGCACACAAGTGAGGGATCATTCAAGCTTCTTTCCTGTCCGTCCCTCTCACGCGTATATACATATTAGCACAGGCATAGTGCTGAAGGAAGAGGGTGCTAAAAGTTATGTTAGAGCCCTGCAAAGTTCAAGTCATGGAAGCCACACAAAGGGCAATGTGTGTGCCGTCTAATCCCTCACTGTCAGAGTGCCATGTTAAGGCGTCCTGGGAGACTTCACTGACATTTAAATCTGACAGAATACAGACACAGATCTTACATCTTTTACTGCAGTTCAAACTACAGCTGATTTAAATTCAATACAAAATTCTGTATAATTTGGTAGCTTAGTAAAGCAAACATTTAAATCTCAACATATCTTTAAAACATATTTATAATTAATACATAACCCGACATGGGATACAAATTGATCTAGAAAAGGGGAGAAAGCAATAACCCAAAGTTAGATTAATCCCAGAGAGCTTTTTTACCGGCATCAAAATAACTAAATAAGTTATAGATGCACATGATGAAAACTTTAACTAAATATGATAAACAAAGCTAATCATTGCAACGATTAACTAGTGTGGAAAATAGCCATGTGTAGTTTGCTGAATAGCAGTAGAGTCAGAGTTAACAGACATCAACAAAAACACACACTGACAGGAAAAGTTGACAGCATCCTGCCAGTCTGCTGGCAAACCTGCCCACTGACAGCCTCTTATCAGGAATGGTTTATGCAGCTGTAAGATGGATGAACTAACAGACGTGCCAGTTTTCTTTTAAACTTTGTCTTCACCTTTTGGCATTTCTTGTTTATTAAAACAGAGGAAACCCATCAAACAGATCATCCTTACCATTGCATCAGAATATTAAAAATATGCTTGTTACATGTATTCTCATTATTTTGTGATATTTCAATAGGATGAACATTTCAGAAGACTCTTGAGAAATCGGACATTTATATATTTATATGTTTCATTGGCAACATGAGAACATATTTGTTAAGAAATATAAGATTTATTAATGAATATTGGCAAAAAAAAATCTTTGGATAAACATTGAATTTACTGTGAACAAAAGGCAGCTAACCAAAAACAGTAAAGCTAACTATATATGTGTGTGTGTGTTTGTGTATGATAGGCTGCAGTCCTGTGGGTTATGTTATTAGCTGCTCGGTTAAAGGGAGCCGCATGGCACAGGGGGGAGCCTTATTAATTGTTGTTTTCATGTCACCACCACTGCGTGCACTGGCTGATTTAATCAGTTAAATTCACAGCCAGGGGAGAGCCACTAGGTCCCATCCAGCATTAGCTGGCTGGGATTGAACTTCTAATACTTTCTTGCTTTTTATGCTCCCCTCTGCAGACTTTCATAGCTGCTTTCATTACTTTTTATAAGCCTTGTTTTAATGCGCAGCTTGGAGAACGAACAAAGTTTAAGCACTGCAGTAAAGGCCTTTTCCCTATTAAAAAAGCAGAAAAAAGGGAGTGTTTTCCTTCAAGAAAACTAATTGGAACAACTGACTTCAGATAGTATGCAGCTGAGACTTGTTTATTGGTAGGGAGGGGGGAAAAAAAGTACACAGACATATCATTTTGTAAATATAAACAAAAAGTAATGCAAATTTTAGCTCTGCTCCTCAGAAAACAACAGCAATGTTTTCTTAAAAGACACTCATTGTCATTTTCGCATAAGCTGAATATGAAAGAAAAACCTTTAAAACTGTATGAAAACTAATTGAAATCAGAGCACTGAAATTCAGAACATATTTAGAAAAATAACATTTTCATGTGTGATCAAACAGCTTTTTGTTAAACCTTTACCATGCAAGAGACCAAGCGGCAGAAGCTTTCAGAGACGGAGAGGCACTTTAACGAGGTGAGGCAATGAATCCTGCACTTGTTAAGATAATTATGATCAGCCTCATTGTCAGAGCTAATACTTCACACAGGCTGTCTTTACGCTTTGACTACCACTTAGCCTGTGTAAGCCCGCCATTATACATCACACAACGCTGCCTGCATATCGGTCTACGTGCTTTGGAGCTTACATAAGTGGTGGGTGTGTGTGCTGAAACCACCATTATCTACAAATATCCAGCCTACTGAGCACTAAGAGAAGATAGAGACATTTTTAGCAGGAGCAGCAACTCGGCAGAGGAAGGGGAGGATGGGGAAAAACCAGACAAGGACATTGGAGAGGAGACGTTGACCCAGAGAGCCACCCTCCTGGATCAATACACTAATACTGATGCAGACATAGTGATTGATAAACCACAGCTGACAACAGAGGGAAGAAAACTCTCGCCCGTTATTGGCTGAAATGTCATTCACTCCTGCCAGTGGTGTGCACCGGTGTCATGTCGGATATCCTCAGGCAACACATAAAAAATGAAGAACAGCAGTGTTGGCTGTTTTACATTTGTTGCACAGACTTTCTTCTTATGGATGATGCTGCTGAAATTGTGACTTGAGTTAAATTGTTATTGCTTAATGTATTATAATTTAAGACAATGCATTCTCTATTACCGTACTACATCTGTGCTGTATATATATATATATATATATATATATATATATATATATATATATATATNTATATATATATATATATATATATATATATATATATATATATATACAGATAACCCTGTATAACCCTGCTATAAAATAAAAAAGCTGTCATACTGTATGCGAATGCACTGTATATACTCTATATATCCCATGCACCTTTTTCTTCCTTTAGCAACTGCTTCTTTTGTTTTTACTATTTTAGCTGATTTTATCAGTACATTTCTCCACTGTGAGATCAATAAAGTCAATGAATCAATCACTCGCAATACTGAAAGGTCCCTGAATGCATATACAAAAAGTTGGAACAAAAGACAAAAAATATGAAAAGGTGGAGAGACTTCACTGATGCAGTCAATACTTTAACAGCTATAAATACCACAATGAAGCACTGTTACAGCTACAGCATGAAAATAAAATTTTTATATTAAATAGGTGTGTCGACTGGAAATTATAGACTTAAACAAAAAAGATGACTGGAGGGTGGGTTAGAGAAAGGAATGACGCAACAGTACTTCAACTCATCCTCTTCAGGTTATTCAGGACTGAGTCGTAGGGGCAGCATTCTTAGCAGAGATTCCCAGAGCCAACTTTTTCCGGTCAAGAACCATGGCTGCTTCCCCGACAAATCCGCTGTTACCCAACCAAACTCCCTCCGGTTTTTCATAGAAATCCTGTCCGTAAAGGTTATGACAGGACCGGTGACACAGGGCGGCAAAAATCTTTGCCCTTTGACTCTCGTTAAAATTTGTACATGCGCAGCAGCTACTCTGAAATACAAAGTAGGTATAGGAGGGCTCCGCGAGCCATTGAGAGTATGGAGAGCTGGCATAAACAAGAGAGAAACCCAGTAAACTAAATCAAACTACAAAATAACTATACATGCTTGGACCTTTATACATTTTGGCATAGTATAACCATAAAACACAAAAAGACTTTATCAGAATTGTATAATTAGGCTAAGACATTTTTTGAAATCATATAATGGCAATATAATATTTGTGGAGCCAGAACACACCCGGGATAAGATTTTGCCAGCTAAGCTGATTGTTCTTATTAAACTAGCTCAATCTCAGACTGTATGGAGTATAGCCATGGTTTAGTTTAAACCATCCACTGCAGGTACTTCTAGTGTTGTCCTGCTGACAAGATAAACTCAGCAACACTCTTAGTTTATTTGCCTTCTCAAAAAGATATTTTTTAACATTACCCTGCATTTTGCACCATCTATCTTCTCATAAACTATTTAAAGGTAACAGAACAAAGGCACTACCAGGGCATAATGCCACCACCACCATCTTATGTGAGAATGAGTGTGATCAGGATGATATGAGACCAGTTTTTTTATAACATATTCTTTTGCAAGCAGATCATAAGGTTAATTTGCAGATACATATAACCTAAGCACTTTCTTAGAGCTCACATATTATATTTCCCCTGATCTTAGCCTTCTGAAAGGCCAGAATTATTGGGGAAATAATCCTGCTGTGTGTGGTGTGTTAAGAGTGTTGTGATCTGGTCAGAAGAAAGTCGGTACAAATGCTGGCGTTTGAAAATCAGAACTCATGCATCTCAATGCATTGTGTAAATCAATCAGAGAGACTGATCCAGGGGCAGGCTGGGAGACAATAACTGCATCCATCTTTCTCTCCACAAGGCTTCTCTTCCCCTTACAGAAATATGGCTCCTCTTATGGTACAGCCTTGCACTTTTTCCCACATATCTAAAAACACTTTATATTCACATCCAGCCAAAGTGGTTAGCCGGCTTAAGGGAGCCGTCAATAGGGATTTCCAGATCTTCCACTTGCCTGTATGTGGGGGTCTGCTGCTCAGTAAAACTTCAAAATGTTGTTTAAGGGTAGGATCACCATGCTGATAAACTGACTGCAGGGGTGACATTAGGAGATGTACTTTCTCACTTAAACAATCTCAAAGTGAATGTTTTCCCACTCAATACGAAGAATAAAGCAAAGCCAGTCTCTTGATTGCATCAGCCATTCTACATAGAGAGCGGTAACCAATTCAGATGTGTGATGTGCTCTGCTTGTCATCTGTCTGGAGACAACACTCTCCATGAACAAAACTGTTCAAATCAAAGTTTGTTTATTAATGATTTGGTCAATTATAGAGCAATTTGTTATCTTCCATTTTATCTACAATTCCTGAAAGAACAGTTGCAAAACAAGTACATGACCACTTACAAAATAATGGGCTTTTTGAAGGGTTTCTGTCAGGTTTAAGAGCTCATCATAGCACTGAAACAGCTCTGGTGAAAGACACCAATGATATTGATCCGATAATGGTACTTCTCCTGTTACATCTGTACTTCTTCTGTTACATACTCAGTGCTGCATTTGATACAGTAGATCATAATATTATTTTGGAAAGATTTGAATATTTTGTAGGAATCATGGGAACTGCACTAGGCTGGTTTAGATCTGCATTTTGTCTGACAGATCTCAGTTTGTTTGTGTTAAAGACACACGCTCCAGGGTTACCTGTGGAGTACCACAGAGATCAGTCCTACATAGGTTCAATTCTCTTTATTATACATATGCTCCCAATTGGTAGAATTATCAGACAGCATGGTATTAATTTCCACTGTTATGCTGATAATACTCAGGTATATCTGTCTATAAATCCAGATGAAACCAAACCATTATATAGATTACAGCCACGTCTTGAAGAAATAAAAACCTGGATGAAACCTGAATGCAGGCAAAAAAGACTTATTGTGATTCAGTCACTTAATTTGGATGGGATTCAATTGATCTCAGATTATTTTTATCAGGACCTGTAATTTAAATCAAATATAAAAGAGGTTTCTAGAACATCCTTCTTTCATCTCTGGAATATTGTAAAAAATTTGAAAGATCTTGTTCAGGGTTGATGCTGAGACTAGTCCAGGACTATTGTAATTTTTTACCATCACAAAGTCTTTAAATTGATTGAAAATCCTTCAGCTGATCCAAAATGCTGTAATCAGAGTTGTTATGAAAATTAAAAAGAGAGATCATATGTCTCCTATCTTAGCTTCCCTTCTTTGTCTTCCTGTTAAATTTAAAGTAGAATATAAAATCTTCCTCTCAGGCTGGGTGGAGGTTTTGAGGACCCAAATGCAGAGACGAGAAGGCAGAGGTGAGTTCTTGTAGTTTAATGGAGGAATCAGAGGTAACGGAGGCAGGAATCCAAATACCCAACTTAAAAATGCAAAACAAACCAGAACTGTGGAGACATCATGAAAAACTTGAACAAGGAGCCAGGGAAAGATGGGGAAAGACGAGGAACCAGCACTAAGGAACTGCACCAGGAGAGTATTTATGGCTGACTAAACAAAGGCAGGACTAACGAGCTGATTGGGAGCATATGGGAACAGAGGCTTCTAGAAAGGAGCTAGGGAAAAGGACGCAAACACGAGGGCAACAAAGAAAAACCTAAGAACTCAAATATATCCAGAAAGCACAACAAAGTAGGAATTAAACCGATAAAACTAGAAGCAAAGTAAAACTAAACACTCAAAAGANTTATTTGAATGTCAGCAGACAGCAAGAAGCCTCCCAGATCTCCAGATGCATTTGAGATATCAAAAAAGTACTCCATAGTGTTGTTCAGCATGGGGGTGAGTAGAAAATGAAGGCTAATCATGTTTTGGGTGTACTATTCCTTTAAAAATGCAAAACAAACCAGCACTGTGGAGACATCATGAAAAACTTGAACAAGGAGCCAGGGAAAGATGAGGAACCAGCACTGAGGAACTGCACCCGGGAGAGTATTTATGGCTGACTGAACAAAGGCAGGACTAACAAGCTGATTGGGAGCATATAGGAACAGAGGCTTCTAGAAAGGAGCTAGGGAAAAGGATGCAAACACGAGGGCAACAGAGGGCAACAAAGAAAAAACCTAAGAACTCAAATATATCCAGAAAGCACAACAAAGTAGGAATTAAACCGATAAAACTAGAAGCAAAGTAAAACTAAACACTCAAAAGAAAACTTAACAGAACCAAGAACGTGACACTTCCTTCTCACAGAAAAAAATCTTTAAATGGCGAAGCTCAATCTTATATCAGAGATTGGATTGTTCCTTATGTTCAAATCAGAGCATGTCGCTCTCAATCTGCAGGTTTACTTTAGGTTCCTAGAGTTTCTAAAAGTAGAATGGGGGGCATATATATTTCGGTTATCAGGCTCAGTTTTAGTCCGTGTGGCAAACACCTCGTCCACTTTTAAGGCAAGGGTTAAAACTTTCGTTTCTTGATAAAGCTTATAGTTAAAATACGGAGCTGGTTGGATGTTACCTTTTGTATATCTGCTTATTTTTTGTATGTCTACTTTTGATGGAAGTTTTGTCTTGTTAAAAGGGAGTTTTTCCTCTCCCCTGTCGCCATATGCATGTGCGTGAGCAATTGCTAAAGAGTCAACGACAAGATGTAAGCAAAGGTCAACACTACAAGATCCTTCAGAAGGAGCATGTCTTGTAAGTCAATGACTGGATGCAATCCACTGGTTTTCCTAACTAATCTGACTGTACTGTCTCTGTTAGATGCATTGAGATGACATGTTGTGAACTGGCTCCATATAAATAAACTGAACCTAATTTATTTTGTGGGGTCCCTTAAGTTTAGGGATAAATGAAACAAAAAAAATTACAAAAGAGGTATTTACTGATATAAAGATACTTCTAATGTCATTTGTATTTACTCTTATTTAGGAGGTAATACAGAACAAAAAAAGAGCACTGTATTTTTCTCTGTAAACCGTTTTGAACAAGCTAGGTGAACTTTCATATACCTCACAATTGTTTCCTACTTGGTTTTGATGGATCTAATAAAGTTCCAAGAGACACATTTATGTTTGTGATTGTGACAAACAAAAGAAAGTTTTAAGGGATATAAATGTTTTTGCAAAGCATTGTATATGCTGTTCTAAAGTCCTAAAACCATAACATTCAGTATTAGTTACTGTAAGGTTTATCATCTGGGAAGCCATAGTTTTTTCTAATTCAACTGAAACACATTTTTTTTTTCTATAAATGGTATTGAGAGTGAATTAAACAAGATGAAATTGGTTCATTTAAATATATTGAGATAAGAAATGGCATATAGATAATAATATTGCATATGCTTTAAAAGGGCTGTGGTTTATTATTCTAACCCCCAATAAACACAGAAAAACAGGCGCGAACATCCAAAAATAACCCATCAAACGGCAGCAGAAATTGCTCCTGAAAAAATGACATTATCTGCAAAGCAAATTGATGCCCTGCAACCCCTCAAACATCCCTCCTACCACCTCCACACAGTTCTGATCGGTTCTGTTCCAGCACTCTCCCCTCCAGCTACAGTTCGAGGCCTTCGTTTGTTTCCGTACGTGGGTCTTTGATGGCGACGGCGAATTAGACTGTCATTATCCGTCTCCATCTCCCCCACAGCTCTTCTCTTCTCACCCCCTTTTTTTGGTGCTCACATGTAGACAGTCACCGCTCAGTGTGGCACTCCCTCCCTCTACGCTGCCAGGCCTCAGGTGGCAGTCATTTAAAGATCACACATCCAGGACACACATAGTCTTCCATGAATACATGTCAATTCACACATGGAAAGGGGATTACATGTCTCCTCCCAGGCAGCTGCAAATTACTATTAATGGCAATGCAAATCATTAGAGTACATTTGGCGCCGGCAGCAAATCTCTTCTTTATGTGGCTTCACTCTAATCTGTTTTGAATATTGCTCTATGCTTGCTCCTGATATGTGTTAAAGCATTACTAACTACAAAGCTGTCAATTGGGGATGGCACGTCACATTTTACTTCACGGAAGGATTCATTGCTTGATGTACAAAAAAAATCTATTCTCGAGCGTACAAACAAGAGCAAAGAAGAAACCTGTGAAATATAATTAGCAAAGTTCATTGTCGTGAAAAGAGTAAATATTACTGCTTATTACTATAGATGAACCTCAGTAAATTGGAATTGAATTGAAAATCAATTTCTTTAAGTTAAGCTTAAAACTCAGATCTATAATACTCTGAATGATTCAAGAATTTACCTTGGTTATTTTTGACTAAAGGCTAAAGAAAAAGTTGGTTCCTCTATGATCTATATGTTCTACTCAAAAGTTTGTGACCAGTTCATAATCTAACCTTGGTATCCTTTGGCTTCAGTTACTGCACTGAAGCAGTGAGGCATGGAAGCAATTGGCTTGTGGTGCTGCTGAAGTGTTAGGAAGCCTTGTGCACCATTTCCTTCCACTCAACTTTTAAATTATATGTTTGGATGCAGCAATCTCTACACAGCTTGTTTCTTTATCGATGACGTTTATTTGTTTTATATCCACATTTTTTATTTATTTATAAGATTTTAGATTCCTCATTTCCTGTGCTTCGGAAACTGTACTTTGGGGTTTTGGGTCTGTAAAGATTAATATTCAGAATTAACTGAAATAAGCACTTGAAATAATTCCCATTACAAGTACACAATTTATAAAATATTTAAAATCAATTTTCAAATTGAATTATTGAAAGAGCATGCACCAGTGGGCTTTATACGGGGCAGATTTAAAACACAGCGGAGAGTCATTCGTGAATGTAAAGTTAGCTTTTGTGTGAATAATAATAGGACAGTAAATCCTGCTGTGTTTGAGTAATAGACTACCCCTGTGGATGTTCCTGCTGAGTGTGTGAGGTTAATATTCTCTCTCTCAATGTCATTAGTGCTGGCAGAGGGGCTAAGAGCACTGTGAATGAGACAGGGGCTGATCCCATCAACTGAGACTCTCCGCCTCCTTCTGCAAGCACACCAAAAATCAAAGCCACTGTACCGAGGTCAACGTTCCTGAAATCAGCCTGCCCTCCTGCTTCCCCTTGCACCTCAAATCCCTGTCTGATTAATGACCCCAGACCAACCCTAGTCAGGGGGATAAGAACTTGACAGACATTCCTGTCAGCTCCAACCTCATAAGCCTTGCTTGACCCTAGTTTGTCCTGGGATGAAGTCTAAGCTTTAGCAGCGACCCAACGCAGAGGTGCAAGAAATTGAGAGACTGCTGCAGACACGTAGACGTCTATTTTAGAGTTTAAGCAAACTGATCTTGCTACATGTCTAGGCATTAACACCTGCCTTCCACGTATAGAACAGCAAACTGTACACTATAACATACATCAGGGTAGCAAAATACATCATCTAACTCTCCACAAGACTTCCCCTCCCCTCACAGAAAGAGGCTGTACTTTCACAGTACAGCCATGGGTCTTGTGAATGTTTGTATTGAAAGATTAGTTGTCTATCCACATGACAAATTCCCTCCTCTTTCAGTGAACAGGAGCTGAAAATCAATTCGCTGATGGCATCTCAGTCAGTGAGCACATCAATGCGGCACAAACAAGCAAGGGTTCACACATCTTTAAGCATGCATACAAAGCCTTAAAGATATCTATGAGGGTCAGTCAGCCAGAGTCGATTGATATGGGGAAGATTTCACAATAACCGTATATAATATACTATGTTAAAACTACCTGAAAAATGTGCTAATATGAAGTACTAGCAATGAACACACATAAAAAAAAGAAAAAACGGAAAATAAGTATAGAATAATAAACGCTCCGATCTGTGAGGAAGAAACCCTCAGTGCCCTGTCTCCCTGTACACTCTGTCATTACAGTGTTCAGGCTTGGTGCCTGTCAACATTTCCCTGAGAGGGGGAGCCAACCCGCATTACGTTAGAGTGAGTTCAACTGTCAACTGCCAGCCATTTGTATGCCTCAGCATCCACCTAATAGCAAATAATCACTACCCCGCGCTCTCTTCAAGGCAAATGATCGATGTTGTCTTGATGTCTGATGGATGACCCTGCCACAGTGATGTCCAGGCATGCATTAAAAACCACCTCTATGAAAGGCCTGTCAGTCTGATGAAGCGGCACGCACGTGCTCAGGCGCGTGAGTGCACTGACGCTGAGGAATGCATGCACACAGACAGAGGAGAACATGAACAAAGTGAGAAAGGGCCATTATTCAATTCTGCGCTAAAGACTAAAGTTAATTTCTTTACATTAGGGAAAAATTTTGCAATGTGACAGTAACTGTGGTGTGATTGCTTGGCGGCATTAGTAGAGGTAGACTACTTGGGGACCACCTGGGTTGATTTTCCTCCTCTAATCCTCTCTAGAACATACAAACAGCTCCCTATTACCCCTCAGTGTTCAGATTAAAATGCACAACACCACAATCTTTGATCTCCCACTTGCTGACACAAATCCTTTCAAGCCTCAACATTTTCCTGCAAAGGTAATTAGTGCTAATTAAAAAGTTTCGAAAGCAGTCTATGGCTGATGTCGATGCTGCTGTTGATGTTCAGGCTCGCCCTCCATCAGATTACCCATCTACCCCCTCCCCGGGCCCTGCGGAAGAGTGTGTCAGCTGCGTTCCTGCCTTCTTTCTGCATCGAATCTCATAACTAGACAACTCCAGCCTGCCTGGAACATTTGTAGAGGCAGAATGAAATCTGGGAGCCCAGTCAGGGGTCTAAGTGGTGATTCTTCCCTGCTGACAAACCCGTGCTCTTCAGGGGAACATGTAATGACACTTGTAACAAATATGATACCCACAAATGGAACAGGTGTAGTCTTTAATTGGGATATCCTAGCTTTGGGGGGCTTGTAAACAAGGAGTAATTACCCTGATAAGGAATTCAGTTTGTTGAAAATATCATTGCAGTGAAACATATCATTTAGCAAATGTGGCTATTTGCATAATAACAAGCATAAAGAGCCAAAACATTCATGTGTCCTAATATATAAACAGATTTGTAATTAAAGATCTTTCCCTGCGGTGGAAATAATCAGAATAATTTATGATAAAGACACAACTTGAACAGTCAAAAAGTGCTATCACTCATTCAGTGGCCTGTCTTACTGCTTTCATCAAGCCATTATTGTAATATAATTAGCTGCTTCTCTAGCATATTATTAAGTGGCTTAGTGAGTGTCAGGTACACCAGCATCTCAGACATCTCACACACACACACAGATGGAGAGAGACAAAGCCATATCTTTTCACTGAGTTTTAAAAAGATAATTACATAATCTCAGCATGGAGAGCAAGAAGAAAAGTGATAATTAGACAAGTATTCCTGCCAATTTAGGTATCATACTTTATGTTTTCTGCATGTGGTACTGAAGATGCAGCAGTCCCACATAAATCCAAATATATTCATTCGGAATTAAAACTAATTCAATTTCAAAGTGCCTTAAATGCTTTATGAACATCCAAAGCACAAAAATGTTCTGTGGTGGGCATGCATCAAGTTCAGCCTATGATTTCCACAAACTTCTCACAGAGAGTAAAAAATAACTTTTTATTGTTTTGTTGTAGTATATCTGTATTATATTATATTTTGTTGTGTTTATATCTAGGCACTTCTTGTTTATGTATTATATTGTATTGTAATGTGTATATTGCATTATACTGTAGGCACTTCTTGTTTCTTCCTGGACATTGAATTTGGGTTCTTTTAAGACAGAAACAAGGAAGCATTCCATGTTGGAAAAAAATCCCAAAAACTGTTTTAACCTTTTGCTCACAGAAACACAGTGGACAGAATTAACTAATTATAACAATTATTAGCAGACTATTTTTCCTCATAAAATTTTATTTAGAAAGAATGTTTTTTTGTTTTTTTTGTTATTGTTGTTTTTGTTTTCTTTTTAAAATAATCCCATAGAAAATCAATATCTTGTATAATAAATAATGCAGAATACAAAAAGACGAGTACGCTTCAAATGAGTGCTTCCCAACCTTATTTGACGTTTTTACCCCTTTGGGCATTTTGTCTTACCATGAGTTCCCCTCTCAGTCAAAAGTATTGATGATTGTCCAAAGTGGAATATACAATAGCTAACTATAAAATAAAAACTATTTCAAATAATCTTTTCATTTGATAATTTAATTTTTAGGCATTTTATGCTTTAAATCTCAAATAAAAAACAACATAAATATGTTGCTAAGACGTTAAGGAATCAAAATAAATACAAAATCAAATCATATTACACACTGTAGTTATAAATCTGTAGCTCCTCTGAGTAATTCTTCCATAATCACAACTAAACTTAAACTTGATGAATTGGGAACAAAATACAGAAAACAAACAGAACAAAAACTATAGTCAGACTGACTTAAATATTTTAATTGTTATTTTGAATATAAAGAGTGTATTGTATATGCATTGCTATAGAAGGTCAGAGCATTAAATATGAACAATTTTGGATTGTTGTTATCAGTGTGATGCAACGTCAGTGGCATGATTAAGAGGTTTCACAACTCTCAATTATGTCACTGAGTCCACAGTGTAAAACCTGAACGTGAACGCAATGCACTTGTGGGCCACTAGGGGTAAGAGTACCTCCAGTTGGGAATTAATGCTTTCAATGGCTAAATAAGACATATTTAACTGGGGTGACACATTTTTTTTTATATATTTCACAATTTATTTTTTTATTTTTATTTTTTGCTATTGATAATGTTATATTTTTAATTTATTAGTAGAAAAAAAAAGAACTTTCTTGCCATTTATTGTTCCTAAAGAGAGCAATCTGCTAAAATCAGTAGTTACTGGTCAGTTTTTTATGCAAGATATGACCCAAACTATCCTGTGAAAAGCAGGTTTGAGTGCGGCTCCAAAGCAATTAAAGTCAGAGCATGGTCTTAACCATTGTGATGAGCGTTGCTATAAATATCAGAAATATGTTCTGCTTCTAACAAACTTATTATTAGGCTTGCTGACTGACACAGTCACCAAGCCCGATGTGCCAAGAAACAACAACAAAAAAAGAAAGGGATTGATTCGACCTTTAGGATAGGGCATCTTTTCTTTGATTTTTTATCTTTTTTTTATTTTGTCCTGTCTTACACAAGGAATGAATATCTGTCACTGCAGAAGTCAGTTTGAAATCAAATGCCATCATTTTAATTTATATGTTACATCCTTGGTGACATCTCTATCGATGCATAATTGGCACTGAATCCCAGTTTGGATGTACATATTTATCATTCAGTGCGAGACACTCAAAGACTTCGACAGATATTCTACTTTGATGGGATGACAGTCAAATGTAGAAAAAAATAGAACTGCAAATCAACTGTCACGCTGTCAGTTAAGGTTTTTGTCACAAACTAGCGCATAAACATGCAGGATTAGTAATAGCAAAAAAGCTGTAGGCCAGAATCAGTGTCCTTGCACTAAAAGTATGTAAATAGGCTTATTTGATCCAAGTGGAATAACATTAAAATGACGTGCATCTGAAAAAATATCAAAGTCCATGATAAATGTATGCTGCATCCCTTTTTTACATTATGTCAAACTGTCATAGCTTAGGAGGAAACAATATTTACTGTACTTTACTGGATACTGTACTTTAGTATTTGTTGACAATAAAGATTTTTTTTATACTTCAGTCTACAAATATACTCCCACCCCCCACCCCCAGAGTACTAAATCAATGAGATGGATCAGAATAATAAAGGGACTTTGGTTGCTCAAATCTATTCATCCATCCATTTTCGGTCACGCTTATACCAAGCGGGGTCGTGAAGGGTGCTGGTGCCTATCTCCAGCTGCCTATGGGCGAGAGGCGGGGTACACCCTGGACAGGTCGCCAGTCCATTGCAGGGTGTTGCTCAAATTGTTAGGAACAATCTAAAAAGATGTTAAGTTCAATTAATCTGGCATTTAAAAGCCTTGGTTAAAGAGAAGTATTAATGTTATTATTTATTTAACTATTCAATAGGTTTTAAGCAGGAATCAAGGGAATTTGATTCTATACAGACAATAAATATGGACAAAGTGATAGAATAAGTCTTTGTCACCTAATGAAAATAATTAACTCTTGAAAAAGCTCTTTCACAACAAGCCTTTCTTTTAAAAATATTGTATACTTTTAAAATATCTTAATTAAAGGAACCAAGGGAGCAGGGACATATGATATCATATGAAAAAACTTGCCATGCTACAGATCAGCAATGAGTAGAAAAATTTAATTTCTGGTTTATTAGCAGAGACAAAAACATGTAACCTTTGACAGGGGGTTCTTTATCTTTTCTCGTTAATGGGATTACGCACACTTACCATGGTGAACACAAATATTTTTGTACAGTATGTATTTGTTTTAAATTTAAGAATACATTGTGTCCTCTTAAAATTTCCCTTAAAATAAACCAAAACTACAACCACACCAAAACCACAACTACAATTTAAACACAACTTGAAAAAAATGTGTTGGTCTGTTAATAAAATTGGTTTCAGTATTAAGTTACTTGCAAGTACTAAAGTATTTCTTCAGTTTCCCATCATCAGTTCTTTGACCCTATTTATACACTTTGGAAGTTGATGAAGTTGTGGCAGAAACGTTTTGATCTGTATGAAGACAGTCCAAAGCAGGGGTTGT
This sequence comes from Cyprinodon variegatus, assembly GCF_000732505.1. Classification (NCBI taxonomy): domain Eukaryota; kingdom Metazoa; phylum Chordata; class Actinopteri; order Cyprinodontiformes; family Cyprinodontidae; genus Cyprinodon; species Cyprinodon variegatus. The sequence goes on along the minus strand of NW_015150454.1, from coordinate 1,145,742 downwards.
ACTTGAATCAACTATGGAGGGAATTTAAGAAAAATAAAAAGAATCAAATTATACTTTGTGAGAAGATGCTTTATAGACATGGCTTTAAGATGTTATTATAATGGGATCTTATTTGGTCAGTATACACCACAGGTTGTAGTGCACCTTTTAGGAGAGATAAAAGGAATTAATCCCTCCCTATTACAGTCTCTTTCCTCCCACCCTTCCTCTCTCCTTGTCTTACTCCTGGCCCCATTACCTTTACAGAGTGAGGCTCATTAAAGAAGGCAAGTTGAGTCAAATCTTTCTGTAATTCAGCGGAGGTGAATTGCTGTCAACATCATTAACCGTCATTTCTCCAACTCACTTTAGTACTTATGAAGTGTTCTTTCTTGTGTAATGATCCAAATCTGCACCGCGAACCAGTCTTCTTCAAAGGCTTTAGCGGACATACCACCCATACTGATGCCTGACATGCTAGAGGGCAAGAATAAATCTGGCTCGATCATTGCGCTACTTTGTGCTTAAACATATCTAGTATTACATCCTGACACTTCAGCTAGCAGGTACAGTTTCTCAGAACTAACAGAGTGGAAGAGGGATTAGCAGACCGAGAAGGTTCTGTAAAAGATGGATGTAAGGGGCAAACATAACTTTTTTAAACCATACTGATTGCCATTTTTTCCTTTAATGCAGCCACACTCACTGGCCACTTTATCTTTTAAAAAACAGTACGACCACAATTTTTTTATCGATTCAAAAACATTTCAAAAACATTACTTAGAGATAAAGGTCGATAGTCAGATGATTATGTAACTCTCTGCAGAATTGTTAGCTGAATGACCATGTTAACCTATTTCTCCTTCCCTTCCCAGGGGGTGCTTTAATGTATTGAGACCTGGTGACTGTGGAAGCCACTATAATACCATGTACTCATCAGGTTTAAAAAAAGATTGTTTGAGATTTCTGACCAGGTATATTATCTTTTAAGAAAGAGCAATTAGAGCATGGATATACTGGATTCAAACCCTTGGACATGGTGAGAAACAATACCTAGGTAGGCTACTGCTTTTAAAATGTTCAGTTTAAAGTTTGCCAAAATAGGCCCTCTAATTATTAAGCCTCAAAAGACCAAAACAAACTGAATCCAATTTTGTGTCCGAACTGACAGAAAATTGTGTCGGACAAGGTTGTAGCATTTAGCTCCTATTGAAAGTCAATGGGGATGATCACACCCGACATGATTTTATGCAAGGGGGCTTGTTTATTTCCGACTGAGATAGACCCCTGCTCTACTTAAGTCGGACTATGCAGCAATTCAGCTGTATTCTCATGGGTGTAGCAGGAAGACAGACATGGAAACAGTCAGTTTTGGCACATATAGCAAGCGGGACAGACTTGTGGAAAAACAATAAATGAAACATTAAAAAAATTATAACTATTTATTTTTCTTTTCTTTAGATGTGGATATTCTTTAATAAAGGCCTATAAAAAAATGTCTACATGCTCTGGTTTGAGATGCGGTCAGTCAGTGTGGCATGGAAAACAAAAATCAGATTGGAGATTAAAGTCATCTGCAATCGGGCCTTGATACAAGGCAAGATCCGTGTGTTCATGTTAGCTATGCCAAAGACTTACCAAACTATCATAATGTTGCAGCTAAATTACAGATTCATTTGACCTGGTAACCTTTCTAAAATATGCAGTGAGTTGTTTCGACACTTTAGTCAACAGGAGTGCCACCTGGTGTATTACTTGGCTTCTAATACATTTTGTTTTCAAGGTTTGATGTGCTTTGGTGCCATCTTTACCCTAATTTAGGAGTGATTATCTGACCTAGTGGTTATATCCTCTTGAACAAGTCTGCCCATTCTCTTTTATCTCTGACATTATGTTTATCTGAACTGCTGGCTCACTCCATTCTCCTCAGAGTCTTCTGTAAACAAGATGGTTGTACCATAAAGGTTCTATATCCTACTTTTGTAAGTGAACCAAAGGCATATGGTTAAATAATACCTTGTGCATGCAGAGCATGAATTTGTTATGATATAATAGTTGTTTTCTTCCAACCTTGAAGAAAAATACTTGCCTTCAAATCGTAGGCATGTCAACATGAATTGGTGCAGCCCATGTCAAGACATTCCGATATCACTGCACTTGTAAAGGCTGAACAAATTCACAGACCTCTCAAGGATCGAAAACATGATTTTCAAAAATTAATATCCAAAAAGGGACAGTTGTTGCCCTGTGAAAGCTAGATGCTAAAAGTACAACTTTGTCTCAACAATGAGCCTGAATCACCTTGCTATGATTCCCCTTACCCTTTCCCGAGCAGGGAAATTAGGGAATTTGTTTAAAGTGCAGGCACAACATGGTCAAGGTACCGGTAGGTTCTTCCTAGTGGGGGCAGCTATCATGAATTGATGGCAGGACCATCCTTTCATTTCCATAGGAAAAGGAAGTGCTACTGTTCAAAGAGCAGAATTTATGATTTGCATGAAACTAGTAGGGTATCACTTATTGAGTCATTATGATGAAAGGACATAACAACATAGGTGAAAGCTCCAAAAAGTGTTTTTTGCATGATATAGTCATTAGTGTTTTTTTTTTAAATACTCAGTGTCAACTATACATTTGGCCCACTAACCATATCAGGCCCCAAATTCCTTAGATCCTCGTCTGATTTTCAGTTTGTTTTCAAGTTGTTTGTTTTCAACTCAAGCAAGCTTTTCTTTACTTTTTTTAGATACCTAACTTGGGCTGTGCAATCAGTTAATAAGATTAATGAATCTAATTTTTTATAGCAATTACATTTTTTGGAATATCTAAATTTTTTCCACTAATGCACTTCTTGCGTTTCTGTAGCTCAGATTAGCATCAAGTCATCAATTTTTGTTCTTAGAAGTCTACTCATAACTAGTAAACTAGGTCACTGTGTGATTCCACTAACTGCAAACATTATGTTTGTTACAAGTTCATTCTTTGCTGTGAACCTACCGGTAGTTATTTTATAAACAGGTTTCACAGCTTGAATGTTGTTGCCCTCTGAATTAAGGTCACACCCCAAAGGGGATGACTGAAATCAAAGGTATTTTTTAAATGAATATTTCATTTGTTTTTTTTTTATCATGAAACTTAACTGAGGAAAAAGAAAAAAAAATATTAATCAGATTTGGTTGGAGATGGGAGAATAGATTCCTAAGCCTTATCACCCAATTCTGTGTCTTACTAAATCAATTTGGTGCCATGTTAAGTGCCAAGTTGCTACTTGTCTTATCAATCAAGAGTGGTTACTAATAAAGTGGCCTATGATTGTTTACTTTAGGTTTTATGCATCCCAACTGAGTCAAACACTAGACTCTTCCATTTTCTGAAGCTGTTTACCTCATCAGGACATTGGCCAGGCTAGCTCCATGGCTAATTACACTGAGAGCAGGCCTGCTTGTCATGCTAGATGTCCTCTGAGTTCTGTCTTAAGGGAAGCCGTCTTTGTGCCAACTCCATTGTGTGTCCCCTAGTGCTCTGTATCATGCTCTGCTATGGCCCCCAAGCCTTGTGTTAGGCAAAGCCTCTTTTGTGCACCCACTATTGTGTGGCCTGGTGCTGAACCTCCTGCTAGGGAGGAACACAGGCAAAGTGCAGCAAGGGAATTCTTCTCAGAGTCCTAAGACCTACAGTAAATCTTCAAACAATTTAGACAAACAAAAAAAAGGCCACCACACTGTGGTGGGAGTAGACAAGGAAGAGCAGATGAATAAGCAACATCAATTACCAGGGCTTTGACCTGCAAGCCCCCACACCATGGCACACATTTCACACCAAATCGCCCCAGATTGAAGCTGACACTGCTGGAGTGGAAACACTGACCCCTCACAAAGATAGTGCATCAAACTTAAGAGCAAAGAAAGGCAGGGGGCATTGACAACCTACATAGACCAAGGCCAACATGGAAGGGAGACAAGAAGGAGGGGTATGGATTTAAAACAAAATAACATACATAATAGGTCCTAGTTTGTTTCAAAGTGAGACAAAATGGCTCAATTTGAGCACTTAGACCCTCGAACTGGTCGAGCTGAGGTACAAGAGGAACATGCAAGGGGACAACCGCATCAGGGCACTAATAAGGAGCCTCTGAGAACAACAAAGCTGATGTCCAACAGGCTTACCAGTAACCCAGAGCAGGACTGGACCTTCTTTAAAGCTTGTTTGGCCTCCCAACTTTACCCCCAAAATGTGCCGCTTCCCCTTAAGTCTTTTCAGTTCAACACATAAAGCCTTAGTCTACTTTGTTAGCTCAGACAAAAGAAAAATAAACAGATGGGTCAAATTTATTCAACACACAGTATACCACGTTGATAAAAACAGGCTTTAAGAGATATTTTGGTTAGAAACTGAAAGAACTGAACATTTTTACTTCCGCTTAAAAAAAAAATCTAATTTTCAGAAGAATTTGGATTTATAAAAAGCAAGAAGCAGTGTCACCAAACATGAGAAAAGATCAGGCAATTCTAACAGTTTGTCAATACAGTGTTAATTAATCTAATTACAAACCACTCTAGGAACACAATCCAAACTGACAAGATGACACACAGTCTAACAGCAGCATACCCACACACTGACACATAGGGCTGTGCATAGAGACAGGCTTAAAATTTTACCAATTAGCCAAAAAAAGAAATATGTCTTTAGCTCATGTCAGAGGCACAGAACCTAATGATATAACATTGTGAAGAAACAGTGCCCGTTTTCAGAGCTGCAGAGAAAAATAAGGCAGAAAAAAAAAAAAAATGCACAAAAATGTTATATTTAATAAAGCGTTCTGCAAGGTCTCGGTTTCAAAGTGGAATTACTGGAAATGGTAGCCCTGAATAATGTAATACAGGCACTGTGGCAATAAAAAAATAACATGAAAACATATGCAACAATTATAGGAAAGCCTGGAAAGTTTGCTATATAATATTTATAATCAAACTGAATGTGGGGACAGTAAACTAAATGAGCTGAAACCAGTTAAAGGCTTGTTATATTTAAATTGCTTTATTTGACAAATTACCACATGCCACAAAATACCTACTGTAGCTGTGCAAATTTATATCCAAGTAAATTTATAAATCACATTTTCAAACAATATTCATAATTCTATTTAGTACATAGGAAAAAGTGGAATTATTCCTTTTCTGCTCTCAGTAAAAACTTGGTCTCATATAATTTAAAGGCAATCTGTATAAATTCCTCCTTTTTCTTATATCTGGTTAAAAGTGAACATTATGCTAGCATTGTCAAAGTTTTGATAGCCTGACCTTTATCTTGCCTTAAGTTATGCCACATTAGACAGAGAAGGCAACAATCAGGAAAAAAGGACATTTTATCCTAACGAAAAACCTCAAGTGTTTAAAGGAACATTCCGGTTTTTAACACTTTTAGCCCATTTTCTGTAGTGTCCAGGATGAAATCGAATGATCGACACCAGAATTTTGACAATTGGTCCTGTCTCTGCTATTTGGCTCATGCAGAATCCCCCCCTGGCAGCTTCAGAATGGCTTTCATAGTGCATGTCCGATAATGTCCTTAAAACAACCTTAAACGTTCTTTTTTTAAAATATGCTACTCACCGGGTCGTCAGCGCTGTTCAATGACGTTCCAAAAAAAGTTTCGTAAAGAAAAAACGTTCCTGTAGTGTTTTATTTAGCATTTTGTAAATCCCATTGAGTTCTGTTGGAATAGTCAATATCCCTCCGCCACCGGAAACGGAAATGGGGCCTGTTTACGCTTAGTTGTAGTCTTTTCGCAAGGCCCAAGTGTTTCTGCTTCACTCTGTGTACTCCGACGTCGAGGTGCTAACGTCTCTGTTAAACACTTTAAAAAACTCTGAAAATGGAATACGAAAGGTGGATTCTTGAGGAGGACATATTGGACTTTGAGTTTGACGGTAGAGGATACCGTCGCCAACTAGTGGTCTGGAGTGTGCAACGCTTCAGATTCGAACGGGAAGCAGAAGTTTATAAGCGGTTGTGATGTATCGGAAAAAATAGTTCTGGGATTTACAAAATGCTAAATAAAACAAGACAGGAACGGTTTTTCTTCACGAAACTTTTTTTGGAACGTCATTGAACAGCGCTGACGACCCGGTGAGTAGCATATTTTAAAAAAAGAACGTTTAAGGTTGTTTTAAGGACATTATCGGACATGCACTATGGAAGCCATTCTGAAGCAGCCAGGGGGGGATTCTGCATGAGCCAAATAGCAGAGACAGGACCAATTGTCAAAATTTTGGTGTCGATCATTCGATTTCATCCTGGACACTACAGAAAATGGGCTAAAAGTGTTAAAAACCGGAATTTTCCTTTAACAGAATTTATACAAATAAAAATTAAGGGGCTGTTTTTTTTTTCCTTAATAGAAATATGCCAAATAGCTTAGGAACCTAGATTAAAAACTTAGTCTTAGTACGTATATTTCTTTAAAGATGCCCTGATCCAAATACATTGGGAGCAGGTTCTCTTAATGAGTTGAAACTCTCAGTACAACCAGTTTGCTCTGTACTATTATTGTGTGCAGGTAGGCAATTGAAACTGAGGAAGTCTTTAGTTTTTCCTTTTATCATTCCATTTTTATTGGATTCTGTACAGTATATGAGTCCAAGCTTTATGTATGTGTTTTTTTTTTTACCTTAGCTCTAGATATTTGGGGGAATAAAACCCACTTAAACTCATCTGTCCCAGGCTGTTTCAAAGCAGGCTTGCTTGCGCTCCCGTTGGTAATATAAGCACTTATCCTCATAGCCTTCAAAACCCTGTAATCTTCTGACCATTTTGGGTTTTATTTGCTTAGCTGTATTGTTTGTACACATTTTTCTTTAGGAAATGGTTATCCTGCACTAACCTTTCCAGCCATGTAAACCATATTCTACATCAAGAAATACACAACACATTTATTTAAAGATGTGTACTGTTAAGACCAGACGTTTAAGAACCCTATACTGATCCAGCTATGTTTAAAAGCCAAACAAAGGAGTGAAAGGACCCTCATGATCAGTTTGTATATATTTGAGGTTCCCATTCATGGGACAAAGACAAACATGGTCAAAGATTTGAACAAAATCTAAGGTAGTTCCATGTCAGATTAAAAAATAATATAATTGAAACAGTCAGCAAATATATATATGTCAAATACATATAATTGTTACCTTTATTTATTTATCTGTTTATTTTATGCTTGAGATATTTTCTTTAGGAAGCCAAAAATGAATATGATATGAAAACATATATTTTTGTATACTTAATCACTCTTTTCCATACTTAAAAATAATAAAATCAAATTCTACACTTCCACAGCCCTTTCAAGACTGTAAAGCAATCCTAATGTCAGCATCTAAAAGACCAACACTATCTGCTAATGTAAAGGGTTTATGTTGAAGCGCTCATTATCCAACAATTGAGCAGCCCATCAAGATCATCTGACCTCCAATCCCAGATTCAAAATGAAGGATAATGGACGCTGGGCCAGTCAGTCTCCTCAGCTGTCTTTGCAAATGGAAATGGGAATCATTTTATCTAGTTGACACACATTACAACAGAGGGTTTCAAAAAGAGCAAGATGGAAGCTCTCAGGTCGATTTTGGTGTCAAGGCTGTCATTTTGCAATGAATTATATACATTTAAAGAACACTTTAACTTGATGGGTTGAAAAAGAGACAAGGGACATGTGCTGTTTAACCCATCCAGCACATGAGATGGAGTAAATTTGGGCATTAAAATCAATCATTTTTTATCTAAGCTCTTGAGGTTGCAAGGAAGAAATACACAGATTCTAAGAAATGTTTTGTTACCAGTATTCTCAATCAATTTGAATACCACTGAAAATACTTGCTTTTGCAATACAACTCAAATTTTGAATTTTAATTTCATATCAATTAGGGATAAGTCTTGTTTTAAACATTTTATTTAAATATACTCAATACTAATGTTTATAGCTATTTAAACAAATATTAAATTACATTTTTTTTTAAATGTAGGCTACAACTATCCTTGTATTTGTGTCATTTTTCCTAAACCTGAAATTAGGTAAACTCAGAGTTTTCAGATTCACAAAGATAGTTTACTATACCTGTTTCTGTTGCCATAGTAACATTCTCCCCAAAGCTAACCTGGTCAGGAGCAGGTTTTATTCAATGTCAACTTACGCATCATCTGAAGTTGAGACGGTCAATAATTCAGGGAGGCATACTTAAAGGCTTGTACACTAATGGTCCAATGTTCTATGTAGTTTCAGAATCAGCACACCTGCCCAAGTAACTAAAGTACTTCAAGCTGTCCTCTGAACACAAGTTCTTATTATTTTGCAGAAGAAGCTCCGATCAGGTATTTACTGCAATTAGTGTTCTTTTTATTTTTTTTTTTTTGTTTTTTTTCATGTGTTTGATATGTTTTGAGCTTTCATTTGTTGTAAGCAAGAATTGTCAAAATAAAAACATATGACAACGTAAGTAGGGAAAGATTTTTCAATGTAATCACTGAAATAAAAGAAAACAGTAATGATATCTTATTCCATTGGGATGGATTACACTTAATTTCTTAAGGGTATTTAATCATTTGTCCACTCTTACAGCTTTCTGTATAACCAAAATGGACCATCACAGATGAACTGCCTTAAACAGCCACTACGAATACAAAACAGCTTTCAGTTCACAAAAACATACAAAAAAAAAACTCCTTCTTCATCCCAAACCTGCCAATGCAAATGTCCTTACCCTCTGTTCAAGATATAAAACACTAGCGTTGAGACACTGAATGACAGAGAGAATTATGGGTAATTCTGGTGTCAGAGAAGAAGACGGCTGTATGACGGGATTCTCTGTCACTTAGACAATCAGAAACTTAAGAGCAGTGTGACACATTTCTCTCCCTACATTCGTCAAAGCCCCGACTTGTCTGGTGATAATTTTCAGTAGAGAGGAAAAAAAGAAGTGAGTGAAAGGAGGTCACAAATGAAAATGGAAGTTGCAGAAAGTGAGGTGTGATTTTTCCTCTTCCATATGCAGTACAGGGCAAGTGCCAGCCAATGTGCCGCATTCACTGTCAGAATCAAGACGAAATATCCCCTTTACATGTCAACCTGCCACACAGATAA
>NW_015150454.1:1061634-1134134 GCF_000732505.1 Cyprinodon variegatus | reverse complement strand
TATGGAGCTGCAGTGCATTCTGGGGCACGGGCAACCAGCTCAGGGAGATGAGGGCTTAGGAGGTGTTAAAGGTTATTGAATTCTGGAGAATTCTCCTGGCGGCGCAAGCATTGTTTACAGCTATCTATTTTTTTGACTCTTTGCCCTTGGGCTGTGGCCCATAAACAGAGCTGCTATCCCCGACATCCCAGCAAGGAAAGTGCAGAGCATAATTGTGAGTCCCCCTTGGATGTCCCAAAAGTGAAAGATGTGTCTGGTAAGTGAGAGAGGTCAAACACGAGCATGGATATTTATTACATGCACTGCAACCAGATGGAGGAGGCCCATCCATCAAAGAGAGCTGTCATGCTGGTCACAAACGTTTCCCATAAAGACACCCCGCCAATGCTGCACCCCCTCATCGCCTCCTGCTTTAGCTCTGTGAAAACAGGAGGTCCATCTGCATTAGACGAAAGTAAGGGAGAGAATGCAAAGGCGTGAGGAGACTTGTTTTGCAACACAAACAACTTTAAAAAGGGAGTGTTAAGGAATTTTAAAAGGTGTTCAGCCAAAACTTTATGAGTAGTTAATACCTTATCTATTGTAGATAACTCTTGTAGTCTCCATTTAGTATAGATAAAGATAGGGTGGTCCTGGAGACTAAAGCTAAATAGGGATTAAACCAAAAAAAACGTCTAGGAAAAAAAACAACAATTTCAATCTGAAACATTCGATCATGACCACATGATGATCATGAAGGGAAATGCTCTATTTTAATAACCTTTAAACGTAAACCTGGTCATTTTTCACCCGTGGATGCTCAAAATGGTATCTATAAATTAAATTAGAATAAACTACGGTTAAACACCAATACGAATTTCAATCAAACAAAGTTATTGCTGTAATTTATTCATTCATGGGAACCTGTATTACCTGTAAAGATTGACTCTTAATAGTACAATTTGGAAGTGTGGTGGAATAAACCATTGTTTTTCAACATTGGTCCTAAATGGACACTCCCGCAGAAGCTTTCGATGTTTCCCTGAGTGACAGCAACAATGGAGATCTGGTGTTTCTAAACCCTTTCACTTTGGAACATGTTGCTAAACATGCTCCCATCAGAAACCCATGTTTCCATCAGACTGAAATGCGAATTTAAATGTTTGAAAAAAAGGACATGCAAATTTGCAATGTTTCCATTGGTTTGAGGTGAAATAACCAAGCACTGCAAATGTGTCGTCATATGGCATCCACCTTACATTATTGAGCAACTGCGATAAACAGGAAATAGAGGCTGCAATCTTGAACTGACCACAGATCAGTAATGTTGGAACGAATTAATGAACGTGGGTAAGCTTGTTCTTATGTTAACATGTCAGTTAGTAATGTCGATGTTTCTTCCAGCCATGTTTAGGCACACAAAAGGAACATGCAGGATGCCTCTGGTGGAAACAGCTGATCAGCCATGTGAGGTAAAAGTTCGCTACGTCAGAGCTGATTGGAAAAAAATGTTTCCAACTCCTGTTTTGAGCATTAATCCTTCTTTGCAAGAGCCAAAATTGACCTCAAGCAAGCGTGAAAAACATTTTTGCAAACTAAATTTTTTTTTTAAACTGTGCCATTTCAATCGAACTTTTCTGATGCAATACTTTAAAATGTGCATTAGAAAAAGCTGTTGGAAACACACAAAGTGAAAACATGCATTGCTGTCCATAACAGAGGTTGAAAAGTAAAAAAAAACTACAGAAGAATCTCAGCTTTTGCATAAACATAGGAAATTGAATCTTGCTTGACTGGGAAGACTTGGCATAGGTATAGTGCATTGCAGTTACTACTAATGGATGTGCAGGAACGGAGCATAACAGTTGCTGATAAGTTAAAACAAACCATAGAAGAAGAAAATAGTACCCATAACAATGAGTAATTAGCTTTACATATAATATCGACATGTTTTGACCTGAATAATTCACAGCAAATATTCTTTAGAAACTTGGTAGCTTTTTAATTCAAGATCACCATGTTGAACTTTATCATCTGCCCATATCAACATTTGAGTCCTTGCATTTAGTTTAGTGGTGGTATGCTTTTAAGGAGAAAATGTAATTTCTGTTAAGTTTTAAAAAAGCTCTTAGCATTGTGGGAATTCACTAGAGTTATGTAGGAGATTGTATTTGATGTTAATTAGATGTCCTATCAATGACAGGAAAAAGTGCAAGTTTTAGTGGGTTGCTGTCGTAAATAGAAGGCCTGCATTAAATGGCTGTTTATTAAAACCCTGGCAGTATTTTACATTTTCTAACCTGACAGGTACTCTGACGGATATGATCCACAGCTTGTATTTAAATCAGGACTATTATCTCTGGACTATCAAATCTATCGTACTTCTTTGCGTGTAAAAGTAATCTTTTAAAAGAACAAGTGGGATGGTTTAAAACATTTAAAAATAGCAATCACATAAACTGGTACACTGCTACAATTTGAGATTAGAGGTATTATCAGGGCAGCAGAAGTCCACTTTGGTTTTGTCCCTGTGATCTAGAGGTTAGCTTTAGCTAAGGAGCAAATATTATGTTATTATATGACAGAAGACATCAACAGATTTATGTGCTGTCTCTTTAACACTAACACAGTACTCCCCATGTTTGAAAACCAGTCCAAACCTCTATCAGCTATTAATCTTCTTAGTGCTTATATGTTCTTTCTCTGAACTGTCTTATCTTTGGAAAGAAGTTCTCCTTTTTTACAACAATAACAGGTTATGTAAAAAGTTAAAAAGAAGACTGTGATAGGATGGCATGTGGAGCAGCAGAACAGGGAGATAGGGGGGAAAGGAAGGGCGTTTTTGATACTTGCTCTCTCCGTCATCAGGCCCTCATAGGGCCGTGGGTGACAATGAAAAGAGTTCACAATACAGCCACAGCAGAAACTCATTCTGGCCCTCATCCATCATGCTCAGCCCGCTGGCCGTTCCACTGACCTAATCTGTGATGCCTCGCTGCCCGCATCCCTTTCCTTTAAGGCAGGCTTCATTACTGTAAGAGAGAACAGGAGATAGAGGCCAGGGGCCAAGGGCCTGGGGAAAAGGGCTGCAGTAGTCAGATACACACAGATACCTAAGGTACATTTAACACAGAGACAGCCACCTGTCACAATCATCTGTTTCTGACAGCAAAGGACTGTAGGAGACATTCTCTCTAAAGATGGAGCCTTTTGCAGAAAACAATATAAATGTAGTGGACCAGCCATGTGGAACCGCTGATCCATTAAGTTTGCTTACTTTGAAACAACAATATCACTGTCATGGAAATGTCCATCCACTGTAGCAATCTAAGAGCCTTCTTCCCATCAATCAATCAATGGATTAGACAGCTTGTTACTGTCACAAACAATTTACAAGTCAATGACTGACAGAGTTTGAATCACATCTGGCCATCTTAAGGAGGAGGTTTCCTAAGATATTAATTTTCCTTACTTAATAGATAGATAGATTCTAATAAACCCTCGTTTTTGTTTTTCAACCTTCCATAGTATGTTTAGGAAACAGTTCTGATTCCTTTAGCAATGAGGCATTCAACAGAGGCAGTTGAGACAGCATCCGCTATTATAGAGCCTAAACCCTACCTCCTGCTCAGGGTCTGTGGCCACACAGCTTTATTAGCTTTGTCTTTTCTCTCTAACTGGTCCCCAGACCCTGCTACCCACTGCCTAATGGAGCCGGCCTCGACAGTGAAGGACAAATTCAATCAGAGCTTCGCTAAACATCTTCAAATAACATTGCCTCAACTATCTGAGAAAGTGAACACTAAAATCAAATAAACTGTTCAGCAACCACAGCTCAGCCAACAGCAGATATTTAGAAAAAGACTTCTGATGAAGTGTTACTTCTGTTTTTGTCTTTTCCTCTGATGCTGTTTTCTTTTTCCTGTCACACAATCTATCATCATCAAAGACATACACTCAACAAAATAAATTAAAATCCTTAAATATGTGCATAACTTATAACAAATTAAGTTATGTAGTTTTGTTATGTTGTAAACACCAAAATCAGAAAGGCCCATGTGAGAATAAAAAAGGGCTGTTATTAAAATAATATAAAAAATAAAATAATAATAATGAACAACTACAAAAAACGAATCTAATAAATAGTATTCCTTTTTGTGTGTGCAAAAAATACATATTATACCATATAAAATCAATGAAACATATTGAACACTGTAGAATACACAGTTTGATCATGAGCAGTTAACACAAAAAAGGATAAAATGAGATAGAAATAATTTTAAAAAAGATCCCCCTGTTGTGACACAGCAGAATACTGTAAAGTCATCAGTCCACTTATAGTAAATATGCCCTTTACATGATACCAGAACCCCTGAAGCTACAGACATTCATCAAAGACAAAATAGGACTTATTTTCCAGCAAAAATTATCTAAATTACAGAAGTTTTTCTTTCTTTTTGTTTTGTTTTTCCCCCTACAAATACCAACAATGAGTCACATATAATGATGTGACGGCGGTTTAAAAAACTATAGTAATCAACATCCAGTATATTTGTTGACTGTCTTATAGTCTGCAATAAGCAAGGGAAAACAAGCCCTACACCTTAACTGGGAGACGTCATAACAGATTCTACCATTTTTCAAATCTGACATACTTTTAAAGCCTTCCTGCTATAGGTTGGAATCAAAGGTGATTATTTACTAATTCAACAAAAAAATCCTCAAAGTGTCCATGAATCTAAATCTTGTAGCTGATTCTCTATTACTTCAAATACCTTATTCCACTTGTGCAACTTTTCTATTGAGGAGTATTGAATGACCCGAGAACCCTTTAGAGTTCCAATAATATTTAGATACATAACTCTACCTGTAAATTAGTCAGGTTTAAGATAGAGTTCATAAAGAGTGAATCTCAATTTATTTATTTAGCCATATTTTGATTTAAATGCTCCTTATGGATATGGACTTAATGACTTAATGTATCCAAGACAAAACTAATTCCTCCTTTAACCCTACTTCCAAAGTACCATTGACATAAAATAAATTACAAATCTTATTTTGTAACATCTGGTATTACACAACACATGGCTTCAACATAAAAGCTATCTCAAAGCCCTCCCATATATGACTCAATCAGTTTGCCATCATATTGCTATTGCATCATACAGTCTCGTTATGTTGGGAGATTAGAAATTAAAAGAGGCAATTAACTGACAGTGAAGGCTGTCTAGAAAAAAACTGGAAAAAAAAACTAGACAGATCAAACTAATGGGAAATGTTTACAAGTCTTATATCAGCACAGGTAATCTGCAAGGAAGGGATTTTTTTTTATACCTCCTGTATAAAACACCAAGTAAAACATCTGGTAGTGTATACATGGATCAGCATTTCTTCTGATAAACCAAACCGTACATATTAACAGTATAAAACAAGAGTGTGTAACTTACACAGCAACTAACAGAGGTAATAAAAAACAGAACAATGTCAGTTTTAGGATATCTGTAGATTTTCCATATTGATATTTTATTATAATAAGGCTGGTTTGCATTGGTATTCTCTTTTTTCTGAAACCATTCTTTGTACTAAAAAAAAGAAATCTACATTTGTATCACATTAGAGGCAATCTACAGTCTTTTCAAATCATGCAAAGAAAGAAGTTGAGTCAATAAGAGCATGATAATTTCATAAAGAAAGGGAGCTTTTCCTGTCTGAGGAAGATGCTTTTATAGAAAGCCGTTAAGGAGTCCTCAAGATGATTTTTTCTGACAGTATAACTGGTTCTCCTGACACATAAATGACTATGCTGACAACATAACTGCACTGCCAATCAATATTTCCTATTACTCTCATTGTTAGACACAAAATAAAAATATAATACTGAGGTCAACCCAGGAGTGACAGGATATTAAGAACCTATCAGTGCTTCTTATTAATGCAAATAGACAATCAAAAATAGATAGACTGATATTGAGCCATGTTTTAAATAGATCAAGAATTCTTAGGAGCCTGTAAGATACACAGGGGATACTTCAAATAGAAATAAATATACTTTCAATTTTAATGCTACCATTTATAAATAAGCAAAAGTTTACCTTTATTTTGCTTTTAATGGACTTGTAATGGATTTGCAAAAATAAAGCAAAATAAATAACCAGTATAAACAGTGGCACACATACTAAGCTGTCTAACTCCACCTACAGCATTAAGGCCAGCAGCTTGTGCATCAACATGAGAAGGAGAAGACAATTAACCAGGGGTTTAACCTGCCAGTCATCTCCTGTCAACCTATCACACTTGGACTCTCAGGTCCGCCTCCTGCTTAACTCCCTCTGTGATACGCTGTTGGCAGTTTGGATAGCCTGACTGACAGCAGTCCTGATCCTGGTGCTGGGAGGCACCTATGTGGACATCTCAGACATGAGAGAGGGAGATTAGGGTGGACATGTGAGGGTGAAGTGGAAAGGGCCTAAAGGATAGAGCAGGAGCAAGAAATTTTCATCTGTGTCCTAATTAAATCTGCAAAGAAGTGTTTTGGACAAACTGACATGTCCAACATTATCTTTATTTGTGGAAAAAAAAAGTAAAATTTTGGTTTTTTTTTTTAGTTTTTTTTTTTTTGCTCCTGTGTTTAGCAGAAGCTATACAATGCACAAAACAGAAACTGCATAAGCATCCTCTGCTTTCATTTATCCGTATTCTCCTTACAAAACACAATTATCCCTGGAATATTAGGCTGGATGAAATGTAAAAAAAATAAAGAAATAAAAAAATATATATATATAAATATATTGTATCGTTTTGCAAATGTCGAGCTTTTATCTAGATCTACAAATAAGAACATTTACTCTAAGAAGTGAAGTGAACCTTTTTTGACTGTGTGTCCCATTACTTTTCTCTGTGCTTCTAACAGTGCAGATTTCATAGTGTTCTGTTAACCATCAGCAATTATCTCCCTGTCAGAGCTAAAGGTAACAAATTTCCCCCCATCCAGCCAGTCGCTATCAACCTCTGGACACCAGCATCAACTGACAGCAGCTAAATCACACCAGCCAGCCAAGACTCCTGACAGACAAATGCACTACCTTGGAAAACCTGGGCCCATCACTCTAAGAGGGGAGGAATAGGTGGGGGCAGGTAGAAAACCAAGCCTCTCCCCACTGACCTTATACAACCCACTTCACCCCACACCTAACAGCTGTAAAAGATGGACTACACTGTATTCTGTAAGCACAGGGCCACGTTCCCAAATAAGAGAATTATTAATGGAGCACTCCTCGGTTCTGGTTTATCTTGTACGCACCATCTCACTGATCCCACTTTTTTCTCTTTTTTACAGATGGACTCAGAGAGCCAGGGATATGAGTAATCCAAAACTGCACCCGGCAACCACAAAGCAATACAAAGGCTAACAAGAATCCCTACATAATTCAGCAAGGGGGACACTTTATACATGTTTTCTTAAAGGAGGACAGATAAATATAGTTGTAATGTGTTATCAAATGAATACAACATTAATAGCAGCATTATTTATAAATCCTCCTTGGTAGAACTGACAGCTCAGGCTGATGAATTTAATATCCAGCAATCTGTGTGTTGTCTACATTTACTGAAATCTCTTCAGTGAGTAAAAGTGAGTGAGTTTGTGCAGTACTTACATCCCAGTATTTAACGTCGGAAACAAGTAATAATCTTATACTGTAACTTTATAGAAGAATTCAACATTAAGAAGGTTTCTTGCAATCAGAAGGTTGTGGGCTTAATTCCAGGTCTCTGCTGTGATATCTCCATGCACATGTGGGTAAACAACCCTAAAATCCAATATTCTTACTGGTGTTCATGCCTAAGTGAGTGGACCTTAATTGATGTAAAGTGCTTAGAGAAATTAGTATGTAAAAAAAGTGCTAGAGAATTCAATCAATTTACCAATTATGTATAAATACATATACATATTCATATTAAACAAAATACATATTCAATGAAACAAAATACCTCACTGATCAAAAATGGAAACAAATTATTGTAACATAATTGATACAAAAAGGCTTGTATATATTTTTAAATATTGTTTTTTCAATTTTTTCATGTTGTAACTGATTGGATGATTTTCATTGCTGTTTTACAGTAGATATCTCCGAGATGTAGTCTCAGAGGATTTGTATAAAAATGTACCAGATTTTTCAGTAACACTCAGCCTGGTTCTGTGACTCCAGAGTCCTCCATTCTGATGCAGTTGTTCAGGTTTTTTTTCATTGAGTTATTCCAGATATATGGTGGAATGATCTTCAGTGGCAGTCTGTCTTAGAGTCTCTTATTATGGACACAAAGAATTCCCATAATGTTCTTCTTTTTATGAAGCATTCTGTGCTGTAAAGTCGTATCAAGAAGTTTGCCTGCCTTTTTTAAGCTTGAAAAGCTTATTTAAGTCGGTTACTCTGTTGCTGCTACATGGCAAGTGAAGGAAGACAAGATGTCACTCCCCACAACAGACAGAAGGACTGCGTTTCTAACGAAGTAGTCTGCTTTTGTCTGTTGTTGTAGACAGCGTCTAAGTTGTGTTTCCAGTCCAGTCTGCTGCCCTGAATTTCCACCTCCACTTCTTAGCAACAAGTTAGCTGATGACACCACATACAAGTGTCTGTCTGCTCACTCTCATTTCTCCGTTTATCTATCTGATACACACAGATCAATCTCCTGATTGTAAAACTATATATTATTGTAACTCTTCTCTAATACAATCATTAATGGGTGAAATAAATGTTAATCCAATATTGAAATCATACTGTTTGTCATTCTCTAAGCTGAAATGTTGAATGACGTGAAAAGGCGAGATGAGACAAAATACAATTATTCTCTAAGTTTCTTTCACATAGTGAGCTTTGCAATATAAATGAGTCTGTTGGTGAATGGACAATATAAATAGGCTCTGCCTTGCCTTGTTAGAAAAGCATGGTTATGACCTGTCTGAGCTCAGGAACTAGGACCCGTATGATATCTGGTTGTTCAATAGGTTTGCCTAAATATAAGATTTAGATATGACTTATCAAGATATTCCTGCAAAAAGGTCTGATGTTGCAGAGGCAGGTAATGAAAAGTGTTTGGAGCATGCTCTTGTTCTGATGCCAGTTTGTTTCAACCTTTATCCAGTCTCATGTAGAAGGGCTGGTCATATCAGCGGTTATTTGCATTACAACAAGGACAGTTAGCAAGGTAGAGTGAATACAGAAACTTGAAGAGGGGAGGGGGGCTTGCAGGAAAACTGGAAATCTCCAGGACTTCTAGTGTTAATACTATTAATAAAAATCCACACATGACACCAAAGCTTTAGCGCTATTTGTTATCATTTTTGTAGAGAAATTAGAAAGGGTTTATGTGCCTCAATGTGTCATGTCAACATAGTACAAAACTGAAGAAATCAAACACAAAACTCTGATTTGTGCATCTCTAATTAACACTGCTTAAAAAAAAAAATCTGAACATCTGCATATCTGATAATAAACTAGAACATATTTCATCATTTGTCATTTATATGCAATACGAAACTTAAGAAATGTTTGATTTATCATACCTGGATATCAGATGTAAACAGATTGACAAATGGCCTGAGCACATGTTTGGAATGAAATCCAACCAGAATGACATTAATGTAAAAGACTGACAGGTGAGGTTTGGATAAGTGACAAGATGATTCTGCTTTAGGATGACATGACCTTTCTTGTGAGTCAAACATTTTCACTATAAAAGCTGCTGACACGTAACTGCTGCTCAACATGTCTGCTCCTCTGTATGCTGCTATCATTATTTTATTTTTATTTTTTTCTATTTTTGAATTTAGCACTTTGAATTAAAATGGATCCTGTAGTTACGCCACTGCGCAAACAAGGTGAAATAACATCGGTGAGTGCAAATCAAGTTTTCTTTGCGTTACGTCAAGTGGCTCACAGCTTCAACAGCTCTTCCCATCAGATTGCATTAGCATACTCATGCAGGTAGATTTCAGAGTGTGACATCCTTTATCAGCAGGGGTGACGGAAGAGGAAAGCTGTACCTGACAGTGACCTGTCAAGCCAGATAGGATGTGTTTAACGATAAGCTGTCTGCCTGCATTGCAGATGCACTCATGCACAAATAGACTACTTTTTGTTTTTTTTTCCCATCCAGCTTTTAACGACCTCCACTTTTTCAATTTCACACATTAAAGCTGCAGCAAATCTGAACTGATTTCTGCCATCATTACCATTGCCACATAATTGTGATCTGAGTGGTGAAGATGTATTACTTAAAAAGTTATCTGAAACTGTTTATGAAATACTTCTGATCTTATCAATTCCCCTGAATTCATCTCCAATGTTTGATTGGAGATTAATTCTGTACAAAACTAATTTTATAGTATTGCATTTAAACATGTATGTTATGTATGTATTGAACTTTTGCTTAACTAAACTATAATATAAACTATTACCTTTTTAATATTAAAAGAAGTAGAGTGTCACTCTATAAATCATTAAAATTCTACATCTCATAAGGTCTAGTAAGAGTTGATCTAGGACAGGGGTTTCAAAAAATAAGGGGGTTCAGTCCCTGTTCAATGAAATGAACAAATAAACCATAAAATAAGAAGATGGAAATGTTTTTTATTTATTCATTACAAGACTCAAACATTTAATATTGGCAATAAAATGTAAAATATACAAATGATTAAATGTCCCATCAAATGATTTCAAATACATTTAGATATGAATCAAACATTGAATCTTATGAAAGAAAGAAAAAACTACACACACACACACATATATATATATATATGGAGAGAATCCATTATTGGTACTTAAGAGCACTACTGTATATTTTCCTGTAATTTTCAGGTTCTGCTCCATTGATCTCACTGATTATAGTTAGCATGTGCCTTATGGCTTTCCTAAAAGTCATAGTTTCTTAGAACTCCCTCTGAGAGGACATGATTAATTTAAACAAACCGTCTGACGATTGAGGTAATCTTTTTCATATTTTCAGTTGTGTCTTTAGTCTGCATTTCTATAAACCTTACAGGGGCTTACCATCAAAAACATGTGCAACATTTGTTATATGTATTTTACTTGTTGTCCTGAGAGGTGCTCTTTTCTTGTCTGGCAAAAAATATATACATACAGAAGGTAATCAGGGAAAACAAACACTAACTGTTACTTATGGTGCCAGTCACAATCATGTAATCTGTTTGTGTTGAAGTCCGATGCAGCTGAACCATCACAGCTAATTCTTTGGCATGCAAATATACATATATGACTAGATTATTTCACATGGATTCAAGATGATCTTACATACTATAAATATATAAATCAGAAATGCGTCCATCAATATGTTATATTTAGCTGTTTCCTTTTGTCTAAGAAAAAAGGAATGGCTGACAGCATCTGTCATTAGGCTTTAGGCTAAGCTTCATGTTGATTTGGTATATGTTACAGAAACCCAGTAAACATCACTGGTGGCTGCCATTAGAAAAAAAAAAATACTTTCCACATGCAAACAGATCCTAATCTTTATTCAATATTTTTCCTTTCAATGCACTAGGCCTGCCTGACCAGTCATCACAGTCAATAGAGTCGATTATGAAACCTGGTAAATGTCAATATTAAAGTACACTCATTGTGAGCAATTTTATTATCCTTTTCTTCTAAATGTTGATAATAATAACAGCTTTTCTCCAATGGAAAAGACTTTGACTGTACTTTTTATAGGTGCTCATGTGTCTCTGCATCTGTAGAGACACATTTGTAATGGGTTTAGTCCAAAAGTCAGTGTGTTGAAACAACATATATCATACTATTTATAGCAGAATTATCCATTCATCCATGTTCCATCATGCTTATCCCAAGAAGGGTGGCAAGGGGTTCTGGTGCCTATCTCCAGCTGTCTACAGGCTTGAGGCGGGGTACACCCTGGACAGGTCGCCAGTACATCGCAGGGCAACATAAAGACAAAGAGGACAAACAACCATTCACTCACACACTCACACCTAAGGAGAATTTATAGCCAATTAACCTAACAGTCATGTTTTCGACTGTGGGAGGAAGCCGGAGGAAGCCGGAGTAAGTGGAGAGAACCCCGGGCCGGAAATCGAACCCAGTACCTTCTTGCTGCAAGGCAGTAAGTGCTACACACTGCTCTACTGAGCAGCCCATACCAGAATCAATAAATAAATATGTTGCATTAAGCATAAAAATATACATATTTTAATGCACAACATTTGTAACCCCAGTTAGAGAAGCGAAGGTTATAAACAAACTGTATAGTGTGAACATTTCACTAAAATGAATCCGAAGAAGAAATGCAAAGCCAAAGCAATTCATACAGTGATGTGGAAACATATATGAATAATGAAGAGGTGCAAATAAATCCATCACATTTAACCTAGTTACCTGCAGCAGATTTTAAGACAAAATCTCAACGTCAGAAATAACCGACCAAGAACTCAGAGTTAAAAGCACAGCTGGTGAGAAAATGACAATATCACCACAAAACAAGTTTAACAGTTTAACAACAGGGGCCAAATCTAAGCTAAAGACAAGGATGCAATTGTGCTGTAGAACAACCCTTCAAGGGAGCACTGGTTTGACTATAGTAATTGGAGGTCTACACAAACACGCACACCCACACACACACAGGCACACAGCAGGCCCCTGGGCAGGATCAATATTTGTTGGTATTGCACCTTGTTCCAACAATGTAAGATTTACGGCAGGCGTGGGGGATTTACACTTTGTCTTCAAAGCAACTCATCAGTGCAACCCAATTACTTACCCAAGACAGACAGCATTAACATGGGCCCCGGTGCTGCTTTATGGCCCCTCAGCCCATCTCATTCCAGCCTCTTCAGGCACTGCCACTATAACGAATACTACACTTAAAATGTGCTCACAATGAATTCTTAGTCTTTCATTATTCCCTCCTTGATTTACTTCATATCATTTCGCAGCTATAGACAAAGATAACACATTGTGAATTACTGCCGCACTGCCCTGCTTGCTTCAGCACTGGGGAGGCGAAGCTGGGTTGGAGAGAGGGGAAACATAAGGGGGTACAAGTGCAAGGGGGGGTTCAGGTGTTGTAGAGATGAATCTCCCTCATTGCAAATGGTATTTCCCTTGTTCTATATTTTAAGCATTCCAAAAAAGGGTGTATATGCTTTTTAAGGGTAAAATCTTTATATATTATGGTGCAGACAAATTATATCCAGAACCCATGAGTGACAGCCTCATGCTAACTGCAATAATCTTAAAACTACTGTTTATGTGACATGTGGCACTTTGAGCCCTAAGGCCAATAGTAGACTTGTAAGGCTGTAAAAGTCCAGCCTCTCCCTTAAGCCAACACACAGTCAGAGCCGCAGGGGCCCAATTTATACCAAAGGCATATTAGAGCCTGTCAATCACAGTGGACTAAATTGAAAAACTGCTGCATCATACATTTTCAAAATAAGCTATATTTATGACAAATTCAGGATTCCACCCCATTATATTTTATAAACCACTTACTCAGTATATTCCCACTTTTCCACAGCAAATATGTCCTTTTGCTCCGGGCCACAGAGTGTGTAGGAATAGATACAGCAAACTGTGAGAAGGTGTAATCTTATTCCAGCTGAAATAGATTTTAGTTAAAGCCAGACATTTCAGTAATGCTCCAATAAAACAGACATGCATCCACTGCGTAAGAATCATTAAAACAACACATTACCATGCTTTTTTTTTCTTCTGTGGTTCGCATCTGTGCTTGGTGTCATTGATAAAAACACTTATGTGGGGTATAGGAAACCCCCCTTTTCCTCCCTATAATTTCCTCAACCCTCCATCCTATTTCAGTGCTAGATAACCAAGAACATTAGTTTTATGCCACTTGCCAAGCACAAATGAAAAGAGAGCTAACTTTAATGACACCGCAATTAATCGGCCCAATAGACAGACTGCTAAAAGACGAGATATTGACTTCATTAAGGATAATGTATTATGTCATTAAGTCACCAGGGTCACCTTGTGTATCATACAAGCTGCCTAATATATTGGCATTCTCCATGAATAAGATAAATTCAGATGTGAGAGATAAAGCTGATTAGAAAAAGGTTCATCAGGGGAGGCGGGAATCGCGTAAGTCAAGACTCACTGCTGTTGGTAGTCTCCAGTCGGAAAGAGACTGGATAATGTGCTACAAATCATACTGTATCTCAAACCCTGATTGATTGGCTGCGGCAATTTAATCATTATTGTTTGGCTGCAATCTACAAAGAGGAACACACCAGGCATGAATGACTTTATAGGAGCATGACAGCAGCCTCATCTATTTTCCAGCGTTGCCATTCCACTGCTAAAAGATTGATAGTAACTCTCAGATATTGTCTGTTCAGTGTATTAAAATCATAGCTCATATTTCCAAACAGTACATTTGCAACCACTTAAGGAAAATATTGTCTCCTAATACCTAAATGAAAGTTAAAATAGGTATAAAAGAATTAAACTGCATGTTGACAGAGGCTATTGCCGACAGAGAGAAATGTGCATCAGGAAGACTGAGGAGTGTACAGGTTTATTCTGTGACCTTACTACCTTCTGTCCTTTCCATTTTGTGAGGTTTGTGCATGGTGTGTCTGGTTTGAGTGGGGGTGGGGTGGGGGGTATTATTGGCAGTTTCTCATCCAGCGGAGGCTTTGCTCATTTGTCATGATTATTGCTGAGTGCCGGCCTGCCATTGGCTCGAAGAGATCAATGGCTTTGGACTTTACCTCTGTAGTATGGGCAGACCAAACAGCCTTTTCCTCTCTAAATGAGGCGTTTGCTCTATCCATCCATCCATTCTGTCCATATAATCCCCTTTCTAACTATATCTGGTAAGTCGTAGTCACTTCATCACTTTGGCACTCTATACATCTTATTTTCCAATCATTGTTGACATGGTGACTATACAGTAAAGTGGAAAAAAATAGGTAATTCCATAAAGTAGATACATTCAAACCAAATAATCAGAAAACAAGGTAAAATCTTCCTTGTTTTAATCATATTCTGAAAAGACTGCCAAAATGTCATTTGCCTACTGCTTATTCATTTAACTCCGGAGAAATTGCAGGATGCGCAACCCTATCAGGTATGCGTATTTACTGTTCTCATTAAAATCCATACACAGATGTTCAATCAAGTTCTACCTCTGTATGCAGAGTTGGCCTGAAGAGCATAAAGTTCACAAGTTGAGCACATAATTATATCATGATCTGTAATGACAACTTCCCAGAATAACTTCTTTTTTTTTTAGTAATGATGAGTTAGTGGTTAGTGGCTCTTTTAATATCACGGTTTATATTTGTAGAAAATGAGGGAGTAATTTAATGTTCAAAGAGGCCACAGAGAACTTTAATTATGTGCCCTTAATGAGGAATAAATTATGGCAAGACTAATTGCTTATGAATATGAAGACACAGATCATGCTCCTGCAATGCCACACACACATCTGCAGAAACTAATGTGAGGAGCTAATTGTATTGCTTGGGTCTGAGATTATGTGAGAAGCGCTTTAAAACATTTTTTAAGAATGGAAATATTGTGAATCATATATATATATATATATATATATATATATATATATATATATATATATATATATATATATATATATATATATATATAAAACCAGAAACATAATCCAACAACAAGGTAATATTTGAAAAGTGGCAGGGCCATTATTAGAGGTTGACATGGTGTATCAATCATGGGATGCATCAGCAGAATATACATGAGGAGCCACAGAGGCTCCGCAAAACAAAAGCAATTGTCCCTGTGTGAAAAGCCAGTGAGCATAAATTCATGTCAGTAATCAACACAGGGGTCTCTCAGCATCTCTTTATGGGTCACCGAATTAAAGTGCCTTTCACACAAGGTCAAGACAGCATAGACAAGCCTTATTAAATATGATCCACCACTTTATGTAAATGGAAAGGCTGATCCACTATAGATATTACCAGCCAGTTTTATCTTCAGGCTCTTAATACATTTTCCTTTTAATGTGAATCCTTATGATAAATGAAAGTGATTCAAATGGTAAAGAAGGTCATAAGACAAAGAAGTACAATAATGTTTAAACTATATCTCCAACTGTGCTCTAGATTTATACTAAAAAGAAGCTCTGTAGGCTGTTAACTTCAGGAAGGAGCTGGTCCAGAGCCACCTGGAGAGTGAGTAGGAGAGCTGATGAGTTGTATCACCTCGCCAAAGCCTTCTTGGGAACTTGTAATTGACGGCTGAGCCTGTTTTACTGTCCCACACAATTTCCTGTCATGCCTCTCCCGCTGCCACAGAGCTCTCACTGATCGTACCCCGGCTCTCCACCTCCCTCCTCAGTCGGCCCAACCCCTCATGCTTTCCTCTCTACCTTTGTTTTCACCCGTATCCGTTTCCCATCTCTTCTCCTTTCCCCGGTTCTTGCCGTGCCTTGGCTTGGCTGAGCAGGCCTGACAGGCGGATTCCTTTGGTTTTCGCCATATTAAAGCCACTTTCTTGCTCTGACAGCCTGCTCTCTCCTGCCACCTCATAGCTCTGGCTTCACACTTCTCTGGGCAGCCACTGCCTCTTGACAGACCACTGTCACTTCCCATCATGCTCTCTGCTGATGGCGCCTCCTTCCTTCGATGCTTTGACACCCCCCATACCTACCCCAGCCCCTCCTCTGCAGGCTTGCTCGAGCCCACTTCCATACCAGTGCAATTATTTTTTTGACAAGCCATCCATCAGCCTTAACTTTAAAAGCACTCTCCACTGATATTCATTGTTAAACCTCCCTTTGCAGCTCTTGCCTTCTCCCTCCAGATAAAGCCTGCATGAGAGAGTATGATATCAGATATCACCAAACCTACCAAACCATGTAAATTTACTTTGTTCTCGGCTGTGTTTCCAATTTCACGTCCAATTTTTCGGTACATTATGCGTAGTTGTTGTGCCTAATACAATGTTGTCAAAACCCATTACAGTTTGCTCCCATAGCCGCCTCCTAAAACAGGTTACAATTGGTATTCTATATGTGTAAGGCGGGAGCATCTCACCATCTGCAGTTGAATCTTATTAAAATTATCTGTTCAATTCTCACGTTCTTGGGTCAGAGCAATTTGCAGGCATTAGCAAAGACACATATGAAAATGTCAGCATGTCAACTAATAACAACGAAGCCAAGGGAGTGCATCGCTGTGAGTCAATAACGCTGCCTTACTGGTGACACAAATTTGATGGTAATCTAAGAAAATGAATAAGGAGAAAAAGCTCAGCCTCGTTTGAAACGGAATCTTGTCCTGCGTTGAATCATTTGGCACTCTTCCACTTGGCCTACATCTTAGCCTTGCTGTAGAAAAAAAAAAGGGGGGGGGGGGTATGACAACTAAGTTCTCTCCCATCAGTGTAGTCTGGTGCGCTCAAACGGCACACATTACATGTGCATGATGGATTGCCTGCATTACAGACAGCTCAAGCGACTGCCTCTGTGCATCTGACCAAAGCTGCCATATGAGCAATACGATGGTGAGAATAGATACTGAATTTGACTTTTAAAGCTCCAAGGTATCAGCTTAACAAAAACAAAATGAACATAAATATTCTGTGTTTATGGAACAAAGCATATTCAAGTATCACTAAGGTTTATTTTGGGACTAACATTGTTTGAAACTTTGCCATGGTAACATTTTCAACGGCAAGATTTGGTTATGGTAATAAACCCATGATAAGTTTTTGTTTATTCAAAGGGCACAGCATCCCATTAGCAAAGAGAAGCAGTAAAATACCACATGGATCTAAGGGTATTGCTTAGGTATTAGGTATTGGTTTTTACGTTATCAATCTGGAATGGCTGCCGTTCAGTCTGTACAATCATGGAAGCAAATTTTGATGTATCCCATTTCACTTTTTTAAACAAGAAATTGTCGCAAATTTTAGCTAAAAGCTCCAACGTATCAGCTAAACAAAAGCAAAAGCGGATTGGTATCCCAGCTAGGGATTGAAAACTAGGGAATGTGCTGCCAGTGTGGGACCTTAGGCCTGCTTTGGGGCAGCCTAGTGGTTAGGGCATTGTGCTTGGAATATTGACATTCAAGTTTCACTCCGATGGACTGCCACTCTTGGTCCCTTAATTCGCCACAATGGCCCACTGCTCACCAAGGGGATGGGTTAAATGCAGAGAGTTCATTTCATTGCTCTGTACTTGTGACAGTGTAACGACAACAAAAAATTAATAAAATAAATACATGCAGGATCGACAGGTGAGTCATCGGCAAATAATGCCCTTCTAAACATGGTCATTCCTACATGTCCCACTGCAAAAAGCACTGCTGGCATGTTTTTGGTTGTTACGAGACGGACTCGTAACAGACACTCTGATCTTGCGACGATAGGTTAGAATGGGGTTCTTGCAGCTCTAACCAATATGTTGATACAATGTCAATACAGCAACCAAAGGACAACTACAACTGTCACTACTTGACATAAAAAACAGTATGCTACCTGAGACTAAGCCCAGTATTTAATTTTACTTTTTGGCTATTGTAAAAAACATTTTTATAACACCATAATAAAACAGATAAACCTTTAAAATCGTAGGGAAGCGCCTGTTCCAACGTTTGCAGTTCCGAATTCTCCCAAGTGGTGCCTGACTTTACACGAGTAAATAAAGTGAATGTGATTGGTTGATTTTCAAGGGGACGGGATTGTTGTGGTGGAAGGTTTGCAAGCATGTTTGGTTGTGGCTGGTGAATCGGAAGCATCTTGCTAACCAGTTAGCAACTTAGAGGTAGTAGGTTGCCAATGGGAAATTACATTGGGACCAAGTACTGTAGCACTAAATTGGTGACTTAGAAGACACAGATGTCCATCCCCGTGAACACTGGGACGTTGCCTTATTTCTCATTTCAACCGTTGCGTATATTAGCTGAGACATATGAATCGATATGCTTTTACTGAAAAATTTTGATTGACAGATGACTGTTGATATATGATAGGCTGAATTTCGGTGTTCAAGCTGAGGTATAACTAACTGGCCTATATAAAATAACGACCCCCCCCCAAAGATTTTAAGACAGGAGTTTTTTGTTTGTTTTTTTCATATAGAAATATTCCATATTTTGGAACAATATGGTCTGATAAAGAGAACATTTATATACATATTTAAGCCAGAATGGTTTGAAATTTAAATATGACTTTCCTACAACTTTAAGTATATGAACAGTCAATAGAAATAAAAGCTGTATTTTAACACAACTATATATTAAACAGAGTTATTAATGACAGAGTAAAGTCAAACTTATCACAAAAGAAACAGTTCTTGTTGAATAAATTCAACTTAACACTGGGAGAAACCCACTACAAGCTATCTAACCCAGCCTAAACAAAAAATCACTGCCAGTTCATATAATCAATTTAGGACAGCTAAATAAAAAGTGACTGAACTGCTGAATCAACATTATAGAGTGATGTTGTAACCCGATATAATCTCTAAAAAGACATTGAGTTAGAAAACTTTAGGCCAACTCCATTCAAAAGTCACCCTTCAACAAAAAGGAAACACAATTAACAAGCTGGTATCAGCATGTGTCTGGCAGGCTTAATGAACATCAAATTACATACAAACACTTATAAATCATCATTATCCCCCAAATTTTAATTGATCCCACAATTAAACATGACAAATGCTTTCTATGGCAAGAATTGGCTTTTATTCTTTCCAATAAGAGTATTTATCTTTCCTTTATCCTAGTGAGACATAGCTAATTTCATATTCCATGTGCTGCTAATTAACAGGGACAGACAATTTCAGTCCAGGGTAATTTCTTTTGTTTACAGCAGGGAGCCTTCCGTTTCCAATCATTTTCTATGCTCTCAGAAACTCTGCTGGCTTTTAATGGCATCTTTTGGAATTACAATGAAAGTTTTATACTGATAAATTGTTCTCTATGTATATACTTTTTCAGCAGTTTGCAGCATTTCCAAGTACAAATTCCACTTCAATAATACATAGAGGAAAACTAAGTATAACATGTTGTTTTTGACAATATAATACACCTATAATCATTGATGGATTTTTGTCTGGTTTGTGATATTTCAGGATCAAAATACTATATATTTAGTCAAATTTACATACATGTTTACTTTTGAACTATATCAGTAAAAAGGCAGGCAGTAATTGAGTGGAAGAAGGTGCTTTGGCCTGATTATATTGAAATTTAACTCATTTACAAATATGTTAAATGTATGTGGCACAAAAGTAAGACTCTGTTACCATAAATACACCTTGCCCATCAGGAGACTTGGAGGTGGCAGCACTGTGCTGTGGAAATGCTTCCCTTCAAGAGGTGCACGGAAAGTAGTAAGACTTAAACAGAAATTCAACAGAGCTAAACCAAGTGAAATAATGGAGCAAAACTAGTCAGAAACAGTAAAAGACATATGAGTGGTGAAGACCAATGGTCCATCTTTTCATTGACAAACAATAAATAACAGCCATGGCCAGAATCAAATAATTTAGCTTGAATCATTTTTCTGTGCTAATTTGGCCCTATCAAAGTCCAGATCTCAACTTAATTGACAATCTAAAGGGAAAATTTGAAGTTTTGGTAAAAGATGCTTACTGATTGCTTCACCTCTGATGGCAAATTTTAAGTCTGCATTAATAGAAATGGAGCTAAAACAATGTGATAAGCTTTTTTTTTAGATTCGTAAAAGTAAAAACATTTGAAAACAATTTTTTGCCTTTTCTTCTGCCTCACAATTTTGGTTGACTGCCCTTAAATCCCCATAAAACACATTGAAATGTGATTTTAAGGTGAAAATGTAGGAAAAATGTTTAGGAGGTACAAACGCTTGTGCATGCAATGTATGTTGTGGTTGTGCACGGGTGTGTATATGTTTGTGTTGACATGTTTATTTTAGCCGTGTTGTGTTTACACCTTATGCTGTGTCTGATGCCATGCAGACACCTGCCACTGCCTGTGCCCCTGACAGCTCTGGTCCCAACAAAGTGAAGCCAGGCAACAGCATATGGTTATCAATGATCCAGATGGCTCACGCTTGTCTCCAGACTGACAACTTTGCTCCTCCATTATCAAACA
This sequence comes from Cyprinodon variegatus, assembly GCF_000732505.1. Taxonomy (NCBI): domain Eukaryota; kingdom Metazoa; phylum Chordata; class Actinopteri; order Cyprinodontiformes; family Cyprinodontidae; genus Cyprinodon; species Cyprinodon variegatus. The sequence continues at coordinate 1,113,037 of NW_015150454.1, read as the reverse complement.
CTGGCAATTAACCATAATCAAGTAGGTGTTAATTAGACATAATGAAACAATTTCTGTTTGGTCAGAGCCTGCTATTTGCCAATTACTTGTAATTATGTGCTCTAAGCACTTCAGTGTAATCTCTGTCGGTGGCAAACAGGCAGCCAGTTGAACAGTGGGACTGTTTCTACACACTAGACTAAAGAGCTTTTTGTTTTGTCAAAAAAATTGGCAGACTTAAAGCTGTAGTCCCATGATTGGCTGGTAGGCCACAGCTGTCTGACGGGAGAACAAAAGAAGCGTCAATGCACCTCTGTGACAACGCAGGGGAAACTTTGTCATCCCCATAAGAGGTTGGCTGTTAAATGGGATGACCTTCGATGCTAATGCACAGCTTTCAGAATCTACCTCTTGTGGTACACCAACAAGGAGACAATTCACTGAAATAAAACATAAAAAAATAATGGAAAAATAAGCCATTCCCTGTGTTTGGTAATGGAATTTAGAATAAAATGATGATGAAAGTTGAAATATTATGTTTTAAGAGTTAACACAAATCCACATGTGGCTAAAATGTTATCTGAAGGTCATACTGTTAGATGGAGCACTGAAATCACAATAAAACTATTTTTTTAGCCAGATCACCCTTATGATTCAAATCTGTTTAGGACAGTGTGGAAAGAACTTTACTAAACATGATGGTAATCTAAATGAACAAAATGTATGTTTTTTAAACAATCTGTCACCCATAATGGCTGGATGTTGAAAACCAAGATTCCACACAAGCCTTCTATAAATCTGGATGTCACCAGAGTTGTTCTAATTAAAGGCTGCCAAAACTGTGAAAGGGCACATTTGTGTGCAGATTCAGTCACTACTCTGAAGAAGCATCAACAACACTGTAAATAAGTAATTTACAGTGGGCCAGTAATCATAGAGGCCATAACCTGGGCCCAGCCTCACCCATAATTGCTGCGGTCCAGGCGTAATCAACGGCACATCATCTGCTACGAGCTGGAAAAGTACTCACCCTCTAAAACAAATCTGCATCCCATGACTAAGGACACAGCCACGTCCTGTGTGTTCACATACCTTCTATATTGATGTGGTCATTTCAGAGTTTAGTGTACTACACTTAAACACCCTTTACTTAATCTTCATCAAGCATGTTGTGACTGCCGTTACTGGTGCTGAGCAATAAACACTATGCAAGGTTGCAAAAACAATCTTACTTTTTAACTCTGTTATGATTATGAAAGTTCTGGCAAAACTAAGTATGTTTATGCAGCAGTTTTTAATTACCATTTACAACAAGTATTGCTTAACTACAAGCGACATTCATAGACTGGAATTCTTTAAATGCTTGGAGCTTACTTCATTAGAAACACTATGCCTTTATTTTTTGAAAAGATTATTCAAAACTACATTGAGCACCTACAGAGTTTGCTTTATTGGTAATTTGGATATAAAGACTTTACAAATTCTAGTCTCTGTTTAGCACAAATTCTCAAAGCTGAATATATTTATATAAGGTAATCTTGATCTTCTCTTCAAAATAAACAGGCTAAAACTGTGTAGAAAAATGTATTCATTTCAAATCTGCAAAGCTCCATTAACAGAAATTTGAAGCTGCTTAGAAACTTTCATGAGTATAATTAAATCTTCCCTCCCTTTAATGGTTCTGGCTTCAACTGTCATTATATTGTCAACATTTATAGTTTATGAACATATACAATAGACTTTCATGGGCCCAATATTTGGAGATGTAGAAATTCAAGTGAACACATTTTTTAATTCATGTAGTGTTTTTTCTTAATTCCTGAGATACTGTGCTTCAGCCATAAAAAAAGGAAAAAAAAATAAGAATTTAAAAAACAAAACAAAAACAAAACTGATGATACAGTAGATATTCTGGTTATGTTCAGTTGACTTATGTCAAATGGGAGATTGTGGAGTGATGTTACAAAGAATGCAAAAGTTTGCCTCTTGAAAGTTAACATCCCATCTGTTTACATGTGGACTTTAAAAAATATTTTTTTTCTTAATTGAAAATATCTCTTAGAAAATGTGTCCAAGTCTTATACAGGTAACCTAAAGTTAAAGCACACTTCTCTGGGAGTTTGTGATATTTAAGAGAAGGCTTTGTACAGATACATTTTGAGTGTATTTTCATAAAAGAACTGTGAAACTTTAATACCTTCAAATTCCAATGGCACTGTATAAATATACCTTAATCTGCTTATATGAAATAAATCTTGCATATAAAACTGAAGGCTCTGGCAACCAGTCCAACAGTCTAATGTCCCAAATTTTAGTGTGAAACTTGTGTAAGTACCTAAGGCTACCGGTACATTAAAACAACTGGATTTTATTGCAAATCACTAAACTTCAACTAACATTTAAGATTAACAAAAATAAAAATAAAAATTCCTGCCTTAAGAATTTCTGCCTAGATCTTTCAATAATATATATTTGATTGAAAACTGTTTAACTTGCCATACATCCATTCTATCAAGGCATCAAAACCTTGGAGACACAGTGATAAACAATATGTCTTAGGATCTTTGATAAATTGAGTCAACCTGGATTTTTACCCTAGACCAAAGTCTTTTCGTGCTTCTTCTTTAATGACATAAGAGTCATAAGGCAGAATGGATGGAGGAGAGCAGAAATGCTGGGCCTGAGCTGCTTGTCAGTGGCATGACTGATCACCGAGGCCAACACTAAAAGGATTGCTGGTGGAAATAAAGACACCAGCATGTCAGCTGTATGCTTCTCAGAAGGACCCATCAGACAAGTGGATGCGTATTGACAGGCCGGAGACAGGAAGAGAGAGATGGGGGAGAGATGAAGGCGAAGACAGAGCGCTAGTAAGTGTCCTGAAGTCGCTCACCTTGGCACAGGCTGCAATGTCAGCCGACCCAGTAGCCATCACTCTTTGGGTCCTGTCCGGGGTATTATTTAAAGCCAAACAAATATCAAGGACTGAATGTCACCAGAAGGACACAGAGGCCTCATCTCCACCAATCAGTGTCCAGGATTTCAAATCACCCTTTCTCCTTCCCTCGCCAGCAAATCTATCTTCCTCATTCCTATACCCAGGCTCCACACCCCCATTCGACCCCCCGACTAGCACACCAAGGGGCGGCTCTGAGCAACAGATTTACGATCTCCCCATCTGAGGCCAAGCGCGATTTATTGACATTACTTGTCAGCTTTCTTTTTGAGAAATTACACGTGGAATTAATTTTAAGTACATCTTAATGTTAAATATCCTGGAAACACTAAATTTCATGGTAGGTGATGCTCTGAGCCTCACAGGCATACATCACAATCTTGTGTTAAAGTGAAGAAACCGTTTTTTTTTTTGTATTTAATTTAATAAGAAGCAGCTCATAACTGCTTCATCTAAGCTGTTAATTATCTATGTTTTATGCCAGGGATTGATCTTGGGACACAGTTTAATGCATCAAAAGTTGGAGTAAATTAATTTAATTCTTTTTATTACTTAATCAGGGTCAAGGCCACATTTGCATTGGATAAAAACCTAGAGTAGGTATTACACAACAACAAAAATAAAAATGTGTAGCAATCAAATTATTTGCTCAAACCTTAATCAGTTTGTAACATTCAGAAAGCTAAAAGGCAAATCATAATTTTGCAGTTATAGTATTATATGTCAGCTTGATGCAAAACCAGAAGTTTTAAAATAAATTGTATGTCATGAATAATTCAAATATTCACTATAAACTATGATTTCTTTTATTGATTTTTTTTTTGTAGAATTCATCACAATAGGGCACCAACCGACCTACCACTTTGAAGGACCTGATATTCTGATTTAAAATAAACTGTAGAGAGATTTGTTTATGATGAGAGCTTATTAGACCACAATACAATGTAACTAACAGGTGTAGACTACAAGGTTAAGCTAATTACTTTTCCATAGCCAGGCGTGCTTTAAACTGGGGATGTAGAAGTATAAATAAAGTTTAGCAATATGTCATAAATTAACTTTTACCTGTATACCTTAAAACTAAGCTTTGGTGGACCCAGATCTTTCAATTGTAAAGGACAACAGATTTTGCCTGGTTTCCACTACAGGTAATTGATCCTGACAAACTGCCACGGCAAAATAAAAGCATCAACATGAAAAGAATGGAGAGAAAAAAATGGTTTTATATGTAATAAATTAAATTGCATATTTATGTTGTATAACTAGTTCACAGCAACATTTTGCTGCTATCAAAACTATTTGAAATTATCAGATTACCTGCATGTCAAGGCAGAAACAAAAAGCAAAGATCTAAGATACATTTATCTGCCTTTATAGAAGTTTCATTTTAAAAATTGGAGTAGCTTGAAGCAAATATGTAATGGATTCATGTAGATTTTGAGCACAGACTCAAACATTCAGTAAATTACAAAAGTATTCCCACCCCTTTGAACTTTCATTCAATTAAACCAACAATGTACTTGATTTGATACTTGAATGATGAATAAATGATAAACAGGATTCAAATTATTTTTTTGTAGGCTATAAATCTAAGATCTGTTGTTGATAGGTACTCAGCCCCTTATTTAGTTGTCTTTCCTCAAAAATTCAAAAATTATTTCCACTACATAATACTGTAATACCATAATACTATCTTCAGTGTGCAGTTATTGTTTAGGACAACAATTTCAAACTGCATTCAGGGTTTTGGATGGAAGCCTTACAAAGTCTTAACTGATGCGAAGTGTTTTGCTTTATTTGCTCCATCGCTTTAATTTAAATCCACATAAAGTTTTATTTTAACAATGTCACCACACTTCCACAGAGCTGTGGACAGTCATGTCAACATGTGACTCCACCTGAGCTATTGATCCCTAAAGCTCCTCTGAAGTGAACATACAGTGTATGCATGCTAAGGTTCGATTACAAGACTCGGCTTAAGTCTTTTACTGCAAATGCACATTTTCTCGCTTGTCTATCATTGAATATTTTAAAAGAATGTTTTACTTTCATTCCAATTAAATACAAAAAAACAAATTTTAAGATAAGTTTTTATTAATAGTAGGCCTAATGAGACGAAATGTGAAAAAAGTTCAGAGGGTATTAACATTTTTTGCAAGCCGGTGTACCTAGCTGTCCATGCTCCATGAAATTGATCAGATTTTCCTAATGGTTGAAGTTGAGGCTAAAAGTAAAATCTTAATTTCTGTACAAATTTTTTTATCTTTATATCCTGCCATTTGAAGGATATATGTGAGATGTTGTAGAACATATAAACGCTGACAAAAAAAGAAAGAGTTTGTCACCTAAAGACCTCAAGAAGAAAATTTGGGTCATGACCTTACAAACAAACATTAGTTTGCATTACATTTGAAAAAAAAAAATCACTTATCATATCACAGGGAAGCTCTTGGCTGTGAACTGAGAGGCTTGTTGAATAATAAACCTTCAAACTTTATACAGTGCCCACTTCCCCCACATTTTCAGTTCTTTTTTTAAACCCTGTCCATCAACCTTAGCCTCTAGAGGTGGCTTGTTTAAGAAACAATTAAAGGGGTATATAGGACCATTTGCAGGCAGCAGGCCTTGCCGTTCAGGCCAGTCGACTGGAGTGCCTTTCACAACTGATTTATAACACTGTCGCCATTCCAAGGCAACATAATTAATAGGAGCATGGACTTCTAATTTCAATGACTTCCACACAGAGTGGTTTTCTTTTGATTTATGATGGCCGGCAACTTTGCATTTTATCAGTTCATTCGGTCATTATTTATGCTGATGACCAATTTCAATGGGTCGCTATCATCTAACTTGCCACTAATCAAAGCAAATTAGAGTTCACTGCATTATTCAGAAACCACTCATTTATCTTTAAGCTGGGCAAGAGAAATAGTTGTGGGAACATGTGATTTAGTCATATACAGCAACTCTAAACACTTGTTCAGTGATAGTTGGCCTGTGAGTGGATGCTTGGGATGTTGGCTGGATGTTAACTGAAACGACAACTAAGAAACCTAATCAATACAATGCAAAGCTATGATACATTGGTGTATGTGTACTGATTTTATTGTGGTTTTAACATGTCAGGCTTTAAGCTATTCAAAAAGTACAGTTTATTACTGTTTGTAAACTGTATTTTCCTACAATTTAACTGCTTTCATAATAACATCAGCAAGAAGACCAATGCAAAGTTTGCATCAGAAAAAGTAAGATCTTATTATTATCAATTAAACTTGCCATCTTTTTGAATCAGGGTTGAAAATCAAGCCGCTGTTTAAAGCACTGCACAGCAAAGGTGATGTATTCCCTATTTATGGATGTTGAATCTAAATCAGGCTCAATTTGGAAAATCAGAGGCCAGCGTGTTGGCCAGCTTTAGCCTGAGGCTTACACAAACATATCAAAGCAAGACATCTCTGAATGTGTTGATATCTGTGTTTATCATACTAACAAACATCCAGATTTGCTTTAGTCGATGCACAGCCTTCTCGATGACTGTGTTTCTAACTTTTAATCTGAATATATATGGAATTAGCTTGTGTGTAAATCTATAAACTAGCATGAAAGTGCCTTTAATAGCAATATCAAAGTAGACAAGATTCCCATTTTATAGGCAGAAATGAGGAGTTTTTTAATTCCTTTCTTATTTAACTTGATCAAGCTACGAAAACAAGGAGCTTTGATCAAGTGCAAGATAATTTATTACATTTGCATAAATATTGGGCCTTTTAGAATCCCTAATACCCCTTAAATACTTTTCTCATCATAACCACAAACTTATTGTTTTCAATGGGAGTGTATGTGAAAGTGGAAGGAAAAGGGTAAAAGGATTCCATACTATACAATACTGCCATGACATTTCAGGTTTAGTGCCATGACCACACACAACCTGTATTTACTCATAAGCAGACTTCTGAAGTCAAATGCTTGCATTGGCATTTATTGTGGAATATCAGAGATGAGGGGACTGAATACTAACGATTCAGACACTTGCTCCATTTATACTACCGCTCTGAAACCAATCTGTTTCCAACTAAGAGCCTAAGTCTCTCTATCATCCCATGTCGTATCACGCTCTTTTGATGCCATTTATTGTTAATACGAGAAGAAGTTTGTGTTGTGAACAGGTGAAGAGATCTGTGAATTACAAAGCTGGGCACGGCGAAAAACCTGTAAAATGAGTCAGCTGACTGTAAATAGGAGATGACGTGGTCTGCTCATGCGCTCTTTGTTATTAGAGAACCGATTCTTAACTGAACGATGTCAAGCCCTACTGTTGAACTAGTACCAGCTTTAGAGTGGTTTGGTTCTGTTTGCATGGACCAGTTCAGGTGCATTCCATTTACACTCTACAGCTATCTCAGGTTACCATGCTCGGACCGTTCTCGGCACGGTTTCTTTTTCTTTTTCTTTTTTTTCCGCTTTTTTCATGCATATAAATTGCTTTAATATAATTATGCAGGGAGTTTTACAGATTATATGGAAACTGCAATGTAAATGGAACAGAAGCGGAAAAACAGAAAAAAAGGAGAAACGATGAAAGAAAGAGGAGATAGAAGGGAGATAATGATAAAACATTTTCAGTCTGCTTCATCACCTGCAATGAGATGTAAAAAGAACAGCACAACCAACAGACATGGTACGAGACATACAATAAGGTAACACCTTGAAACTATCGCTGAAGTAGTATTATTTAGTCTGACATGTACTCTGTGTTACCTGAAGATAAGAGTGTGGGCTTTCTGTATGGACGTGAATCTCTGAGTATCTGGAGCCAAGCACCTGTAATTGTTTGTGAGAGTGCACTTGTGCATGTTAAGTTTATCCATAGAAAAAATGCTCAATAGTGGTTGTGGAGAGCCGAAGAGGCGCCCGGCACGGTTTCAAAAGGGTAGTGTAAATCGGGCTTTAGGCTACGTTCCCCCAAATCTTATTTTATTTCCCCAAATGCGTCTGTCTGCACTTTCCATGACAGTCTGAATAACACATTTGATTTTTACAAATGCGACCCAGGCCATTTGACTATAGTGTTTTTTGCACAACACTTGCAGTGGGTCTGTCATATGAAAGAGTTAAAAGTAGGACCTGAAAGACTTGGATTTAACACCCAGAGACAGATGATCTAATTCCAGTGGAAACATCCAAATCACTGATGGGCTATTATAAGATGGCTTTATTTGCTTTAAACAGAACAATTTTCCACTGAGTATTGGGGAATATATAAAAGATGAATGGATATGTTTATTTTAATCAAGTGTAAATATAATCAGATCAGTTTATTTAAATGGATATTCCATTTACATAGCTTCCTTGACTTTTATTGATATTTATGCATCATTTCTGATGCCTTACCAAAAATGAACTTCATTGGTAAATGGAATACATTTTAGAAGTAATCCTACCACGGGTAGGAATATTTTAAACTTAACTGTATCTATGAATATATGTATGCATTTAAATTGCAGTCCATACCAAAGTAAGAAAACCGTTCTAATGATGAATGTGAGTTACAGAGATTATATTTCTCCCTTTGAAACAGACAACCAAGTGCAGCATACTGAAAGGAAAATGAAAAATACACATTTCAAGTATTTGACAACAGGTCCAATTTCAAATGATCAGACTCCATTTGTTAGCCCATTCCCTTCCACTGATTCGCTGAAAGATAAATTGCATTTAGTCTACCACAGGAGTCTAAGTGGCCATGGCATGTTTTTATTGATTTGCATGGGCTATATGTATGTAATCCTGTTTGTAGGTAAATCATGGCATGGGCAAATTCACTGAGTTTACTATGTAGAGAGAAAATTGGAGACACCGCAAGGGAGGTGAAATAGAGCTGGGAAAAGGGTGGAAAAAGAGATGTGGCCGCCTGTTGGAATCTTGGGACCTCTATTAAGATTTATAGGTGTTGGGAATCTACGGACCTGAGGCATTATTCATGGTAAAGCCTCTATGTCTGGGCCCGTTTATAAGATGAGACAGGCCTGACAAAGATGGAGGCCCTCTACAACAGAGCCAAGCTGTTTGAACATGGGCCCTAGTCACCTGACTTAACCAAGGTATCGGCTGCAGCTATCCAGCATATAAATCCATTCAAAGATTGGGACAGTACTATAAAACAGCATGCACAAAAGGATTTTTTAAGAGCAAAGTGCCACATTCTTAGTTCCCCTAAATTTGCCGGTGTGGATCATGCACTGATTAACACAATGCAGACTCAGGATTCTACCGTGGCATCATGCACCTTAGAAATTATTCAAACCACAAAACCCGTACATTGAATCCTTGTTTAAGAAGGCATGACACTGTTTAGTTTATTCAGCAATTTCCTGAGAGTCCCAGCACACTTTATTTGGCCTCATTAGATGAAAACACAAGAATCACCTTCAACTTTATTAATGATAGTTCTCTGGATGAAAGATCCTGGTGTAAATCTGCAGCATCTGTTTGCTGCATTCACTTCTCAGCGGGCTCCTCCTATTCCTCATGCCTAATGATGCTGATCCAGTCGGTAAGTTTTACGGACAAATGTGTATTTGGCTACATTCATCATCCTGAATGAGTGTTCCTGATGAGCCATCCCCTGGCCTGTTTCACTCTTTCTACCATACGTTAACAAATGACAACTCCTGCCACATGTTTTCCATTTGGGAGATGCAGAGGGTGGAGGGAGGAAAAGAAGGGCTAAAGGCTAAAAGATGGGCAGCTTCAAGGGGAAACCAGCCAATGATGACTCGTCTTACAGGAATCACCACCCCTGTGCTATCCACCAACCACAGCAGCATAAAAACACATCAATTATGTAATGCCATCAAGAAACACTTGGAGGGCTGATCTGTGTCACTGCCATGGCTTGAAGGAGTTAGATTAGCAGCCCTCAGACTTCAGCTGTAGGTAGACCATGGCTGGAGAAGCCATAGGATGTATCATCAGAGAGCCACATGAAAGCTCCAGCAGAAAGATATCTGAACAAGGCCAAGAATGTAAACTTGGATAAACAAGTCGATGGTTGTTCAAAGTCCTGGAGAGTTGGACCACTAATAAATCATATTCCTTTTGATGTTTGGCCAGTTACAAGTTTAGAAAGGGGATGGTTAGAGCAGATATGAGTCATGCAGAAAGACACAGGGTTGTTTTTTTTTTTTTTAACATTCAGTAGGAATGCGAGTGGACTTGAATTGTTTCCGGTTCTGGGGGAGAGTAAATAAGTTAGAAATAAGAAGAATCATCCCAGTTCTTGTCGGTCAAGTGTTTGACACCCTGAAGTTGTTTGAATTGGTGAACAATGCCAATGACAGTTTATTTACAATCACTGACTAAAAAAGTAGAACACTACAGATGTACTGATCAGACTGTTCAGTAGCTCAATTTCTGAACAGTTTTCAAAAGCATGATATACTTTATTGGGATAATATGTGTACTTGCATACACTGAACCACACATAGAAGTTTTCACCACATTTACCCTTATAAATATTATCCTATTGAATCTTGTGTGGCTTTCAAGAGTCAACCAAGTGACTCTTGTGCAGGTGAATCGGCTTAAATACACAGCTGCAGTGTCTGCTTGCTCTCGAGATCAACGTAAACCAGAGGTTCCAGCTGTAGTGCAGACAAACAATCCCATAGGTGAAAGCATATTCAGCATAAGGCAACTTAAAAGTATCTGTCACACAAACAGTTGGTGAGTTTTAACTGGACACAATAGCATAAAACAAGCTCAGCTTAATGCTAAGCCCAGAGTAAAATGTTGGAGAAATGTAAGATAACTATAGAGAAGAGGGCCTCCCTGAAATTCAGTGCTATGTCCAATTTTCCAAGTTACATTAGTCAATGTGAGTCTTTCTTTTTTTACAGTAAAGTAATGTGTATTTCAGGCCACAATGGGAAATAATTATTTAAAAAGCAAGGCTATGGGAAGGTATCTGACCCAACCTTGCAGTGAACACCTGTTAGTTTTGTTGTACTGTGGTTGGCTCAGATCTCATAAACAATCCATTTTATAGACAACTTGGCACTAAATATTGCATTTTACATCTTAAAAAAATAAAAGTAAAAAAGTAAAATATTTCAAAAATCGGACTTTTGTTTCAGGTAATTGAACACACCAGATCCATCAGATCATGGATAAACTTATTCTTCACTGTTTATTTTGTTGTGAGGTAAAGAAGACTCACTTTTCTGTTTCAATATAAAAAGTAAGAAAGCAGCTATTCAATGGGTTAACTATTTTTAATGGCATGAGTAAAATTCTCAAATCTTTGGTTCATTCAACCCAGCAAGAGAGAGTCATCCAACGATCAGCTGTTGCTCATTGTTCCTTTTGCCCGCACAGAACTAGGGAAGAAAGCCTTTAGCTACGCAGCTCCTTGTGCATGAACTTTTTTTTTTTTACAAAGAAACCTGGAAGCTGACTGAGTTTTTATCTTTAAATGCTTTTAAGTTGAAAGTTAAAAAATTTGAAGCAGCCTCCATGATCTGTAATTGTTTTACCTAATATGTTTTTTTTTATGTACCTGTTATTAAATTTAATGCATCTCTGTTTCTTATGTAACTTTGCTGCCTCTTGGCCAGGACTTTCTTGAAAAAGAGGTTTTTAATCTCAATGGGATTTTCTTTCTGGTTAAATAAAGGTTGAATAAAATAAAATATAAAAAAACAGACAGCAGGAGAGTATTATTTGATACAATAATAAATAAGCTAAATACAATATGGAAAAGCTTCTCTGCATTTGAATTTATACTATAGTTCATAATGAAAACTTAAAGCAAGCCAATTTCACAATCTGTTTAAAGAGGATTGATGAATAAAAATTGTTTTAGCCATCATGACCTTGTTGACTAAGAATCGATAAAAGTATGTTTTAAGACAGCTCAAACGGGAATTTCAAAAAATGTATAAAAAGAGAACTCACCTCTAGATTTCAGCTTTGTTCACTGCAAAAAACAGTCTTAAAGGAATAAAAAAAATCTTTAAAAAAGTGTATTTACCCTCAGTTAGTGTATTTACCCTTTGAGTGGGTAAATAAGATGACCTCCCAATGTAATGAGTATATGTTTAGGCATAAAATAAGATAATTACATACTATGCACTTGAAATAAGATACTGTAGTTGATTTTTATAATTTTAAATGAAAATTATATTATTCCATAAGAAACATGTTACACTTACCAGCTCAATAAAAAAAGACTTATTCTAATGAACATTGACTTACTTAGATTTAAATCTTTGCAGTGTTGTATGCATGTTTCTGAGCTGCTGATCAGGTTTGTCCCTAGTTATTTAATTGTTATTCTTATGACTTAAGAACAAGATGAATTTGTGTTCAACTATCTGCTTTCCTCTGCGCCTTTTCAGATGCCTGATAAAGATGAAAGACATCAATTGATAACATTTCCCATATACATCATAGCCAATTAGAGGTCTGTTTTTGTTTACATGGGAATTTTTTTTAAATGACACTGCTGCAAAGCTAACAAGAGTAAGTTCACTTGCTGACCTCCTTCAATGCCTTCTACTGCTTAAAAATCTCAGCCTGAGTGCCTTAAAGGAAGCATGTCATCCTCTCTATTAGTCTACAAGCGTAGTGGCTTTCAGACAAAGTCATTCTCATGCATGAATTTTAGAATCAACTTTGTGATACCAATTTCATTAATGGAAATTGTGTTCATTTCACCAAGTAATACATGAAGGTGGAAATGTTTATTCTGACGTGTTCGACATTATGAGCTGTAAATGATCAATCAAAGATGGAGCATATTACTCCAATTTTCTACGACCCCTGTAACAACGAAGTTCACAGATACCAAATCAGTTTCAACGGAACCCGGGGGCTACTACTGCAATCCTGCTATATGAGACATTCATAATTTATGTGCATTTGATGTAGTGATATGTAAAAAAACTTCAGAGGAATTTTAATAGGCTTGAGGCTGAGAGGGGAAAAATAAATCTTTGCAATGGTTGTTTGCCCCCTTTTTTAAGCAAATCATTTTAGCACCAAAGGAAAATACAAAGTTTTTTTTTTTTTTGCAACATAAATTCAACCACGGAGCTGGTAATCACTGGAAAGGGGGAGATTTCATCTTCTTATTTCAATGCTTTATCGATCTGCTGGCTTGGTTCTCATAAGCTCATGGCACAAGCAGCGGCTGGCAACGCTGTCCAATTCAGTCAACAAAGAAACACCATTTCCATTAATCAATGCTTTTCTATATAAGGCAAATAAAGATTGATAATACACTTCAGCAAAACTCCTACAACCAATTAGAGCTTGATGAAAAACAGTCCACAAGAGGGACAAAAGAAGGTGTTATATTAAGCGGGAGCAAATAAGCAATGGCATAAATCACCAAAAATGAAAAGTCGTCGTCTTCTCTCCGAATGAAACCATAATTTATTAATCTTTAAGACAGATGGTTTGTGTTTATAGGAGCTATTGATCAGCAGTAACGTTTCATTATTGCTTTTTTTTCCCATTAGAAGGAGCAGATTAAAACAGATGAGAGTTGCTAAACTCTCCAAGCAAAAGCATTACAGTACGCTTATGTTGCTCTGGAAGACCAAATGTTTTTACTGATGCTCCTGAAAAAGGAATCATTGCCCAGGAGGTTGAGACTGTGCATTAATTTGTCATTAAGAAAAGGCACACCAGACAGTGAGCTGATCTAAACGATGGAAGTGTGTACGGCCACTGAGCAGCCCAATTTGAATCAACTCGGTGCCACGTTTCATCAGGAACACGAAAGCACAGGACGGTTTAAAAAGAATAGACAAGGCAAGCCAACAAGATGGAGAGGAAACTAAGCAGGTAAGGAGACAGGCTGTGTCTTGAGAAAAACACAATTATGGAACAAAAATGCCTAATGCCAGAAAGTTTGTTCTGTCTAAATCACATTAGTCCAGCTATTACTGTCCAGCTCTGATTATTGATGGAAAGATCCAAGATCTGCAAAAAGTTATGAGGAGGAAAAAAACCTTTATCTATAAAACGTAAATATCTGTTCATTACACTTGTCAAATAAGAAGTTTTTGTAAACTTGATACAAAAGTAAGAAGGTTACATGCACTCGTTGTGGGCATAATTTAAAAACAAGAATTTGACACATTAGTTTGTTGTGACTATTCTATACATGTTAAAAATGTATTACATGCAAGCACCTTGTCAGAATTGGTGCAGCTTATCAAAATGGATTAGTCTGTCTTACACACTGTCCACAACCAGGGTTGAGGCTCCAGATTAAGCAGGGCATTTAGACATCTTAAGGTGTTTAGACAAATACTGTATTGTTCAGATTGTACTATTAAAATCATATGCAGAACTCCCTTTTTTCACAGACAGAGATCTGCAAAACACAAAGACTCTTCAGCAGGAGGGAACACTCTCAGCTACAGGCGACCTATCATACATTAACAGTCTGGGTTGTAGCTTTATAAAACAAACCAAAAAAATTAGACTAGATAAATAAAAGGTTTTAGACGGAAAAATTTCAGAGGGGAAGAAAAGCTAAAATGTACCTTTAGTGTTACAGTCTTTTACAGTAATATGATAATGATAGAAAACCACATTTTGAACAAATCATATCCATCTGACCCAAAGTCTTGCCCACAGATAAGGATTAACAGTTCAGACGTTTATGAATAATCCCCAAATTATTTAGTCTAAAGCCTATAATGAATCAGTAACTGTTGTGTCAATATTAAACAGTGAAACAAATTCTAATTCACCATGGATTTAAAATGTCAAAAATGAAGAAGCACTTTGGACAAAATGAAAAAAGTCATGTGCAAACATCCTGTGCAGATGACAATGTGGACAACCAGAAGGCCTTCTAAAGAGATTTTTTTATTGTCAGAGACTATTATTCAGCATGATTTTAGAGAATCAAGATGAGACTTGGAAATCTAAGAACAAAGTCCCAGCTGTCAAGCATAGTGGTAGTAGCATTATGCTGTGGGGCTGTTTAGCTGTCTGTGGTACTGATGCATTGGACAAAGTCAAGAGAAAAATTTCAAAAAGACTAACTCCAAACTCTTTGACCACTTCTAAAACCAGTACTAAAATTGTTGATTTTTTTGAAGACAATACTATTTTCTAATAGTCTTTTATCCAAAGCAGTTGATGCAGCAAGATTTGGTTTTGAAATGGAAAAAAGGTAACCTGAAGTTCCTGCAATTATCCAGCAAACCTTTAATGATTCCAACTCAAGAAAGGAAAGTAAATTAATAATTGAAAGCCATGTATCAATATGAAATCTATGCAACGAAGAACTTGACTTTCCTTTTTAAAATGTTCATTCTAGCAACATCCTCACAAAATGGTCAACTACTGTGACCATCCTGTCCTATAAAACAAAGCCTAAACAGTCCATCAACCAATCTCCATGAGGATTGTTTTACAAAGAAAAGGGCTTGTTCTTAAAAAAACAGGCCTTGGTTTTGCCATCTGGGACAAAATAAAACATCACTCAAGCTAATGGTTCCTGCATCCTTCACTCCTCTTTCCATTCATTACCCTTCATGATAAAAAACATCTATGAGAAAGCCAGGCTTAGAAGTGGTTTTAAGCTTGTCCCTTGTTTCCTAGTTTTAGGGAACATTTATCACATGATATATATTTCTTTTGGTGAGTAGAAGGAGTTTCTCTGTTTTCAACAGAAAAGACATTGATAGGGCATTAGGGATTTGTTTATTTCAACTCGAAAGCCACAGAATTTATCCTAGTATATATTTTGCTGTGGGCCCAGACCAAATTATGTCTCAAGGCAGGATAAATCACAAGTCGTGAGTCAGAATACCACATGTTTTATGATTCTACACAGAGCCCTCATGCAGGCTACACTTTACTGAAAGCTGCACTGTGAATTTTGGAGTCAACATGCTGCTGCTTGTTTGTGACTGGAAACTGGGATGAATGTGACAGCTGTCATATGCACGTCAGCTGTCGAGGTTTTAGACATTCGGTGGAATGATGGGATTTGAAAAGAAGTTCATCTCCCTCCCTAATAAATCTATTGTCTTGTCTTCCTTCTGCAGGAGATGTATTGATGGACATATTCAACAAATAGACTTAGTGAAATATTGTAGCTGCGTGGAGCTCAATCAGTTTAAGTGAGAGTGAAAAGTGAGTTGATGTGCTTCAGTAAACAACTCAACATCACTCCTGCAAAAAACTGACAGACAGGACAGGCTGTGCAGACAATTTAGAGACATAAAATTACCTACAAACACTTTGAAACAAGTTTAAAAAGAAGTTTTTGTCATTTTCTCCCCCTTTTTTTGACAAGCCAGTCTAAACCGCACACATCAAGAAGATCTCTCTTCAAGTAGGCATTGTCTTTGTCCAAATGACAGGCAAAAGTATATCCCTGCATGTTGCCACATAAAGTGGCCTCCTTTACATGATCTGTCAACAGACGGTGGATGATCCCCTCATGAAGGTCTTCTTAGGTAAACTCCTAAACCTAGTATTCTGCTGCTTTGACCCAAGCAACAAAGACTGCTTACATGCCTAAACAGAAGCTCCTGAACAAAACACAAGCTTGTGTAAAGAGGAGATGAAGGGTCAAGTACACGTGCAGGAGACCAAAAGGCCTGGGAGGAAATAGAGAAAAGATCCTTTTTTCAATCTCCACATTGTTTCCCAGGGAGGATCTGAGCCACCACAAACATTGGCCCAAATTTCTTCAACTACAAGCCAAAAAGAGGAGGACAACTAAGATCTACAACAACATGATCCTGAAAATTTTAAACATGTGATGTTTAAAATTACTGAGGTCTAGATGCCTTAAAGTCTACCACTGAGTACCCCTGCGGTTTATGAATACTTCTCTTTCCCTGAGAAGTTGCATCTTATGTACTATAAACAACACAAACCCTCTCGTAAGTTTACTATTCAGCACATTATAAAGGACAAATATAAAGCCAGATATAGTCAGAATTCTAAGACACTTTTTCTTGATGGTTATAAATTTTTCTGGTACAAAATGTACAATGTACAAATGGTACAAAATGTGTTGTACTTTAACACACACCTCAAAATTTAAGGTAGCACAAATATTTTATTGAATACTAAAAGATAGGTGAACCATAAATGAAGACCAAATTAATGTTCAAAACAAGTTACAAGACAAGAAACAAGATTATATCTGTTATATATCTATTATATATGTGTTATATTCAGTCAAATTTAGTCCGAAATTAAGCTTAAGCAAGAAAATTCAGACTAAAAGATTTAATTTAGCCTTAGTTCTCATACAATCAACATCTGATGCTCCACTGCTGCAAGCCTATCAGCCCTGTGCATGCCTCCGTCATGGCAAATCACCATCAAGGACTTGGTTTCAAAAAGTGATCCTGTGCATCACCGAATTATGCGCCAATCAGCTGTGACCCTCCACCACAACCCTTGTCTTCCTCTGGCTCCCCTTCGTCCTTGGGGAGAGGTCTACAGATCCTAATTCATCTGCTCAATTATAAGATCATAATTCTCTATGCTTATGTTTTCCACAGGAGCCTGAGTGGCTGCAATTGTAAAATAAATATGTGAACATTTTGCATTTAAGATAAAAAAATATTTTCCGTCTGTCAATATTCTCAATCAAGAACTTCTCAATTGGAAAAGTTTAAATTTAACCTTGTTTAATTTCATAAAAAACTCTTCTTCAAGGAACCTTGGGCTATCTGATTATTAATCGATTAATCAAAAGAATAATCGACAGATTAACTGTTTTGCAAAATAATCGTTAGTTGCAGCCCTAGTAAAAAGCAGCAATTTAACAGAGAGAAAAAAATACTTCAAAGATGTACTTTATTCCTAATCATCTTTCTATTTTGATTTATTGGGAGTGACAAATATCCATTTTCTGAATTATCCTGGTTCACAGATAATTATTACTTGCAGTATCATGGTACGGTTTATATCCAATGAATCTCCATTAGGAGCAGGGAGTTGTCCCTTATTTTTACCTGTTCATGGAAAACAAAAAACAAAACAATATTAAATTCTTATGCTCTAACAGTTTACCTAACAATTCCTAAGACAGCTCCAACTCGCCGGGGCAAGATGCCTTTTAAATTCTTTAAATAGTGTTTAAAAATCACTCTTTGTCTTTTAAAGCTGGATGTATACTAGCTTTTAATTCTTCCCCTGTCAAAATGATACCAAACTGCCTAAATAGGTTTTGGGCCGCAGTCCGTGGAGGTCTGCCATGAAAAAAAGTGAACCACAGAAAATTTTGTCGGTATGTTTCTCTCTCTGGCATCATATTCAGCCGAAAAAAAATATATTTTCTGCCAGAAAGTACCACAGGTTGAATCTAATAATACAATTTGACATTCATAATTCGATCAGCTTTGACATAACTCCATAAACAACTTGCTAAAACACAGCTATAAAGTATAAAAAGCAAGCTGATGGTCAGATGTATGCTCGTATTTTCAGGTTTAGAAGAGCTAGAAATAACGATGGCAAACGGGTCTCTGTCATTGGCTCTCTGTGACATTATAACCTGTGCAAGAAGTTTGAAAGAAAGCAAGATTGTAGTAACTTCAAGAAAGTAAATAAATAAAATATCCGCCCACTTCTTTCTACCATGTTACATATTGCCTGGTGTCCATAGAGAACTGAACTGAAGCTAACCAGCCATTCAAAGCCTTCTGGCCATGGCACAATTATCTGGTCTTCATAATATAGGTGGAAAATGAACTGTCAACCAGCAGCTTCTTCTTTGTTTTCTAAAATAGCTGCAAATATCTTGAGCAAACTTACACTTTAAGAAAAAATAAATAAACTGAACTGAGATCAAATGAAATGGAAAGCTGAGATTTTGCATGGGTGGATTTTCACCTCTGACTTCTGAGAGACTAAAGGCATATGCTTATCATTACATCCATTTCTTTCAGTGGCATATGTGTGGACTAGGATCTGTCTAAATGCATAACATGAATTTAACAGCCTCTCAAAGCTGCTTACTGTTGTAATGAAATAAAGCTGTTTTAAGCAAAGATGTTTTTCCTCAAACTTAACAGAGGTTAAAAGAAATGCAAATCACATGAGTTTAGCCTGTAATTTACCTTAAATTAGTTTAAAATATATAAAATAATGCTACAAATCCTTTAGTTTTGTACTGGATTTGGATAACGTTTTTGTTTATTTAAAAAACTGAGCAAAAAAGAGAGATACGTTTTACAAAAGGAAATTAGGATTCTTAAAAGATTTAACTTCAGACATTGGTAATGATTAGTTGTCGTATCAAAAGAAAAACATAAAATTCCCCATGAAACCTTATTATTCTGCTGCTGATGTTCTAAAAGCATTTCCAAGCTTTCTAATGGTCTCTAATGGTTCATCAAGTTATGATCCTTCTTGTTTTATTTATTCAGAAAATAAACACTTACTAGTTTTACCTGTTCATCCAGATTGTTTATGTAAAAAATACATAAATCAATGCAAATTTAGCCTTCAATGTGTTCATTTTAAACTTTATATATGTTACAAGTAATTAACAGGAGTTAACAGCATTTCTCTAAATATTGAAATGAATGTTTTTAAATTCATAAATTAGTTAAATGTCAATACGCTAAATTATATGTAAGAAAAGGATCTGAACCCATAATATGTAACTTTCCTATGATTTAGACTAGATGTTGTGAGTCTGATGTGAGGTTATTGCTTTCTGCTGTTAGAGAAGGACTTAGGTTTTTCACATTAAGACCTTACATTATATGTAAAAAAATAAATAAATAAATAAATAAATAAATAAAACAAAAAAATTGTAAAGAGTGAAAATGGGGAATTTTTTCTGAAACAAGAACTCATGGATAAAACTTTTTAGTTTATAAAAAAATAGATTTTTCACTCAGTGAGAGACTGAGGGAGTTTACCACAACCATAATATATTATTTTTGTTTTTTTTGCAAAACAAAAAAGGTTTAATAGAAATATCTTAAATAGATGTATAGATGAATAGAAAATAAGAATTAGCTTTATCAATAGGTATAAAAGTTGCAGCAACAATCATTATTTACTTTTAAATGCTGCTATGTTTACCTTTTAAACATTTCCTTGGAAACCGTGTCTGGGGGCCCTTGGCTGTGCCAAGCATACTGGAGATGGGGGTGTGCTCTGTGAAATCCAAACTGACTGATCCAGGACAGAGCAAGGATTACACTACTTCCCCTTGAATTCTGTCCTTCCCAACAAAGAGCTTTCTGTAACCACAGTCAAGTGAGCGGTTATTTAGCCAGTGGAGCCACAGAGTGGTAGTTCAGGGCCACTGTGGGAAAAGGCAGGCACTTCCAGCATCATGTTTCTATTGCTCGAACATAAAGCCCAGAGCCCTTACCACCAGGATCCCCACCCACCACTTTGCTGCCAGTGCCTAAAGTTGGTGACAGGTTCTGGCACCTGCAGTGTACCCTGGCAGGTTCATGTCCTTGGCATACTAACAACAAAGAATCTGTTATTGTTTCTCTGTGCTGCTGTGGTTATTTTTGCCACTGGAGGCACTACTTCTAGAGAAGGACAAAAGATTATCAACTGCAGCAGGAATAAACTCTATCAGAAAAAAGAATGGAACAAAAAGTCCCTCAGAGCTTTAACACATTAAAAAAGTCCCTCAGTGTGATGGCCAATAGCAATTATTTTGTTTTACGGAAAATGTATTAAAGAGTAACAAGTCCATAGTATGATTACTAATAAATGTTTTTACAAATCACAAAGTACTGACACCCCACTCAAATCTGGGGCTGAGAAAAATTGATGATGCCCAAAATTCAAAATAACATTGTCTCCCAGTATACAATGGTTTATCATTTAGGCTACACTAAAAATTCTACTAAATTCCTACAGTATTTACTATCAATGAAATAGATGCTAATTCTCTAAATTTCAACAAACCAATGCTAATCAGGAGGGGAAAAAAGAGCATAACATTGATTCAAATGAACATTTTCTATCATTCTCTATCTATTATTGTTCCACTTAAAAAAATATATGTTTATTAAAATTAAAAAAAAGCTGTATTAGGACTAAGTCAGCTAGAGGAGATTTGAAATTATTGACCTAGCCCCAATGAATCCAATCACCTCAATTCAACACACTGACAAATTGTCACACATTTTATTGTGGTTATTTGACCTATGGAGCTGTTCTAAGTTTCTTAAATCTAAAAAAAAAAAAAAAAAAAAAAAAGATAAAAAAAAAAAAATCTCTTTGCACCAGCTAAATTGTTCTAACCATGTCTTGGTAATGTCTATTAATGTGACACTGCTTAAAACTAATCAACTAAGAGCTTAGCAAAGTATGTACATTATAATCATTGCATCATATCAGAGAAATATTTAATTGTGAAATGTGAAAATTGTAATGTAAATAACAATTATAATATGTCTTTTCCATCTCAGCTACAATCTTTATGACATGGTGGCATTATGGTTACTTAGATGTGATCAAAAATGACTAATGTGTTATTAGTATGCAAGACAGGAGTGCTTGAAACTTGAAATATTGCATTTCTCCGAAAATTGGGTGCAAGCATTCCCTTGTGGTTGTGATATTGCACACAATAATGTTGCTAATAACAATTCTACATATATTGCAGCTTTAATCGTAACATACTGATGTGCCCTTTTTTGTTTGTAGTCTGCATTAGGCAATAATTCTTCATATCTTTAACTGTTTAAAGATTACAAAAGTATGAGTTAGGATCAGAGTAAAGCAGTAAAACCTTAAACCTTTTTTTGTGTGAACATTCTTCTTGAAACAAATAAAACAGCACACATTTTGTCTTTTATTACACCAAATTGCTTAACAGGCATACAAAACACCCTTAAATGAGGCAGGATCAGAAAAAGGTTTACAGGATATGCACAATAAAACAGGAAATACCATCTGTTGTTGACAAAAACTCCTGAGTTACGAAGGCAAGAAACACTTCAATCGAAGGGTGTTTTATGAGGCAGCGGTTTAAGTTCACAGAGGAAATGAAGAGGAAAGAAGCCATGAGAACTCTTCCTATAGCAATGACAATAATTAAAATGCTTAAAGGTCAAAATAAATACGTATAGATTGTTGTGCCCTTTTTGTAAATCTTATAAAGATATATTGGAAAAACTGATAATTACTAACATTATTTGAAATCCTCTTCTTAATTATTAATATAAATTCAAGTAGCAATAAGTATTGTTCTACTTTTGTGTTTCCACTTTATTACTGTGCTACACCACCATGCCAACTCCTCATCTTTTGGTCCTAAAAATAAAAGGTCTATGACGCACGGAGAGAATGAACAAGACATCAAGCCTATTGTTGCCGTGGCCAAGCAGGAGCAGCTCTGGGGGCCCATGTTTAAGTCCATACCTGACAAGTTTAGGGCTGAGGTTAGCAGCTGTTTGACTCAGCAGGAATTGAAGGTCAATGACACGGATCTGGACACAGAAAAATGTGCAACTGCTGGTCACATCACATGTGATAAATGAACACTGCAGTAATGCAACACTGTAATCTTCCAAGAGGTATAAAGACCAGTTAGTCAGGCCTGGAATCTCACAGTGAAAATGAGAGCCACTTATCCAATAACGAGAGCTTAATGAGGGTCCCTTTAACTAGCTACACTGTCTCTCTTTGCCTCAGAGAAACATTTGTCTTACAGTACAAATGTGGTTCATGCATCATTTCTATTGTGAGAGAGAGTCGCGTAATAATGGTATAAATCACAAAGGGCTTAGGTTGGGGTAATGAGACTTAAATCTCTTAAAACAACACCATGAACTTAGCTCAGTGATAAAATGATGTGGTTGAGGAAAATACTACCGTCTTTGCGTAAAGCTACACCACTTTCCACACATGGCTTTTAGGCACTGCAGAACCCCTACTTCATTTAGCTCTGACAGGCAATTTAATACCACAAAATTACAAACCTTAACTTTGCAATTACTTTTCCAGCACTGAACATTTTCAACCCTTCTGCAGATGTAATCGTAAGGTTAAAGACATGGCAAAACCCCACGTTCTGAATTCAAGACATTTACAAAAACTGAAAAATACAAAAGCATGGGGCAGATAATGCAGACATACACCTATGAGTGGAAAGACATGTTTTTTTTTTTTTTTTTTTTGCCTTTTTGCCTTTATGATGCTTTTTCTGATATAACACATGTATTTAGTGTTAAGTTTGTGTAACCACATTGAGACTAATAAAGCATTGGCCGAGGCTAGCTTGTACCTGCTAACAACCTGATCATAGCTGGCCACTGGCTGATTTGAAATGTGCAAAACCCTGCTCTTTCTTAACACGACTAATAATTCAGATCCCGATTCATGGGAGTACAATGAACAGAATCAATATTGAAGTTACAGAAAAGTGCTTCTCCTTCTACACAAAAAAATAACTCCTTGTTGATTTTATTTATTTATAACAGAGTTCCAAAACGTAGTAAAAAATAAGTTAAAGCTCTCTGCTTGAGTAAACCTATGTTTGAAGGAGACTAACCAGAGTCACGGTGGCATGGGTTCCTCTGGATACATTATTTCAGCTAAAATATTACTGCACAGTAGGGCTGGACGATATATCATTATTGATACATAAATTTTATCCAATAACCGTTATATGATGTTTGAACACATTTCCTGTATTTCAGTATGCATTGCAGTCTGTGGTTAAGTGTTTGAATGACAATAAGAACAAAGGCTATTTGAGCCAAACAGCCCTCAGGAAGTCCATGCTCTGCAGCTGTAGCCTGTGCTGCTAGCACCTTAACGAGGCCATGATAATGTGACCAAGCGTATGCTTGTTGAATTATCTTCAGCAGGCAAAAGCCGTCCCAACAAATGTCTTTGACTTCACTGTCTGATGATGATTATTGCGTGCAGACCATGTTGAAAACATGTTGCAGTGGATTTTGCAGCTTAAAGTTAGAGTAGAAGAGGTAAAGGCAGTTTTTAAATAAGAAAAGAGCGCACGCCTGTCACCACATACAGGGAGCTGTCCTGTGACATTATGGCATGTTTGAATTGATTAGTTTTGGTTTAGCTGAACTGATCTTGGCTGAACTGAAGGTTTGGCTTAAACGTTAATGGTGTTGTCAACGCTCAATGTGCCCAGGTAAAAAAAAAAGAAAAGGGAATGGGACCTGTTTGTTTTATTCTAAAAATTTGATGTGTAAAATAAACTGTGCTTTTAATTAAAAAGCCACCTCCCCCAAAAAATGTTAAAAAAACAAATTATTTCAGTTTTTTGTTGTTTATTACATATCACAATTATATGATGGACCGAACATAAACATATTTATTGTTAGCTCTACTGTACTGTTTGAAAAAATAAATAACTAATAAAAGTTGTTAGATTATGTCAACATCTCAAACTTCAAAGTTGCAAAGTTTTGCAAATTTATTTAAAAAAATGCAAATGATGAAAAAAAAAACAAATCAGGTACAATGGTCAGTCTTTTTTCAGAAATAATGAATATCTATAGGGAAGTTGAATTAATTGTGCAGATATCATGTCCTTTTAGAAGTATGAGTCACAAGATATGTGAGGCATGGCAGCATGGCAAAATAAAGTAAAGCACTGCGGTATTGTCTAATCAATACCTCCAAATGCAAATACATCCCAACTTCCATAGAAGTTATAATATTTTAGCTAGAAAGGCAATGCGGACAGTCAGTTAAATAAGTTAAAACATTTTGCCTGTTTTTTCCCCCCATTGTTTTAAGGTAAATTTCAAAACCAAAACATTTAGTGGACACTCTTATTTGCTGGAATACTAGAATGACTATAGAGGATAATGCCTTTGGGAAACAGCATATATTTAGAGAGCTTGTATTTAATGCCTCTGTGACCTTTTCTGTAAACTGGATATAAAATGAATCATAATGATCAGTGAAAGATTAGTGGTGGTCATTTTCTCTTCCAATATGCAAGGAGCTCCACCAGCCTTTGATTTGTAGGTTAATTTATTTGCAAACACACTCGCTCAGTTGCTCACGTTTTCAGGACATGGGACATATTTAGACTTCTGGATATGATATTTTGTTATGCAGGAACAGATGTCACAGTTGTGAAATGGTTCAGGCATGAACAGCAGGTAGGACAAAGCTCAGGGAGCAACAGGACACAGAGTCAATATGACAAGCTGCAAAATAAGGGCATGTTTTACATCAGCTTGTCCTCAACCCTTGCTGCTACTCAGAATGACCCTTGCAGAACATCTGCCTGCTGTGCTGGGCAGATATTTATGCCATCCCCTCACAGTGGCCTTTTTCTCATTCTCACAGTTTGTTCTGGTGCGAAAGAAACATAGTCCAGGTTGTTGAAGCCCTCGCTCATCTATGACAGGCATAAACACAAACCTTTCCCTCCTGGATGGACCACATCCCTTTGCTCACACAAATGAGGATATTCTAATGTCAGGCCTGTTTGCAGGGGTGTAAACTTGTGGAAGTGCTGGCATTAGATAGGATATCAAAGTCAACAAGCCTGTTGCTCTAAGCTGATCCTTCAGTACCCTGGAAAAGTCAGCTCTGTAAAAGCCCAGCGGAGCCTTGAAATGTTTCCCATAGTGCAACCTGATCCATAACAGACAGGCTCATGCAGCTCCCTGTGCTATCAACACTTTATGCTCAGCAGGATCTCTGTAATTCCCAATTCCTGGCACTCTGGAAGCACTTGTAAAAGCCCATTCAACAGATTTTCCAAATGTAGTACTTACATTCACTACCAATTAAAAAGGCTTAAACTTCTGCAGTACAAATACACAAAAATATTAAGCTATAACTACACTGTGAGTAAATTTAACAAGAATTAAATGTGAGATTTAACAAAAAAAAAAAGATAGATT
The DNA here is from genome assembly GCF_000732505.1 of Cyprinodon variegatus. Taxonomy (NCBI): domain Eukaryota; kingdom Metazoa; phylum Chordata; class Actinopteri; order Cyprinodontiformes; family Cyprinodontidae; genus Cyprinodon; species Cyprinodon variegatus. Next base: position 1,087,222 of record NW_015150454.1, on the reverse strand, counting down.
TGTATAGTTTCTACTCCCAAATTAAGAGATAAAAGAGGTAAATGAAATTATTTTAACACTATTTCCATAAACAATGTGTTTTCTCACTATTCCCTCTTAACCATATTGACAACAAATTGAGTAAATTTAACAAGAATTAAATGTGAGATTTAACAAAAAAAAAGATAGATTTGTATAGTTTCTACTCCCAAATTAAGAGATAAAAGAGGTTTACGGAGTCTGTTCTAATGTCTTTGAACTGTCTCTGAGTGTCTAAAAAACTACATCACACTTGCTGGGGGCTTGTTCAACTCAAACATTGTTGGCAGAACTCCAACTCATTGGGAATTCAGATTTGTTTTACATTGGTGTTGCTGCACTTAATAGAAAAAATATATGCTCTTGATTCTTTTATTGTAATTTTGCCATCAATCACTGTAATTTATTTTACAATTTACATATTGGTTTAAGTGAAGTAGCCAATTTATTATGTACACTTAGGGAAAACAGGTGCACTTCAATTTGTTGTCAATATGGTTAAGAGGGAATAGTGAGGAAACACATTGTTTATGGAAATAGTGTTAAAGTAATTTCATTTTCCGTGATTTAACTTTAAAACACATGATAAACACAAGATAAATTCACACAGTTTAATCAGCTTAAGTTAGAAATAAGACGATATTTTGATGTTTGTCATAACTAAAGAAAAGCTAAAGTTATTCAATACTAAATTATCCAAGTAGTATATCTGAAAGAGCTATGGCTGTAATACAATCGGTTATTTGAATGCATTCTAATGCATTTTGATTAGCCTCTAGTTTACTTCAGTCAGTCTTAAAGTTATTAGCAGCTTTATAATGCATTAAACCATATGTTTAGGTGTAAAAATTCACTATATTGTGAGAAAGTAAACCCATAAAACACTATGTTAGGCAGTCAATCTCAACTTCAGGAAATACGTTTCTCATATATCACTGTACAAACGTTTATAATGATACCAAAATAAGAGCTCGAATATTGACCCTAATCTAACAGTTTTGACCATTTGGTAAATTTGTGTGTTAACAGTATCAGGTATTTTTAAAAACATAATTGCAACCTTACAAACATCTTCTTTTGATAAAAACAAAAACAACAAACAATCAATATATGTAAATACCAGGCACAATTTTGAAAATCAGGCCATAATGGAATAAATCCCAAGAGGGAGGAAAAGAAATAAGAATGTAAATAATCGGTTAAAGGCACAATGACCTTATCCATTTCAGGATTAGAATTTAGAAGAATTTGAAATCATTCACACACTGGTGGATAGAGGCATGGACTAGATAGGTTTTTAAACTGCTTTGTTTGTTTTAGGAAAAAACATACTGTGAAGTGGAACTACTTTATACTTCAGCAATAAACTCAGTTTCATTTTTTTGATAATGAACAAAAGATTCCAAAAACCATTTCATTAAGGGTGAACTGACACAACACTGTTAAGAATGGAACATTTCATAATACTTGGTGTAGCAATATATATATATATATATACACTGTTCTTCCTGTAAATAGTGACTTAATTTGCTTGTGGCAATCTAACAATTTTGTTTTTCTGTAATCGATTGAGCTGCAGATTATTCTGATATGAATTGATTATTCAATTAATAATTGGATAGGAAATGTTACTTAAAGCTGATTTTATACAGAATTTAAACCAGGAGAAACTAAACTATGCCACTTGAGGAGTTCTGTGAGTTATTGCAAAAAATGTTTTTTTTATCCTAAAAGAAACATGTTTATATATTTGTTAACAATTTTGATATAATTACTGCTCTGAGTGAGTCGCTCTTTCAGCTACTAGCATCTTTCAGAATCTCTTTACTCCAGTTTAGAATGGACCGATTACTAAATTAGTTGACAATTGTTTGAATAACTGATTATTCATGACATTGCTGTTCCAAATGATCATTTACCTTAAAATTGTGTTATATACATTAATACACTGGCGTATAGAATGAGTAAACCATATGTACTTGGCAAAGAGTGTCTTGACAGTGTTATGCTACTCTGACTGAGATCAGAAGTAATTATAACAATAAAGTCTTTGTTGTTAAGAGCATCAGTCAGTATTTAAATCAAAATATACCACATGTTAAGACAAGTAATGGACAGCCCTTCTTACTTCAGCCCTTCTAACATCTCTATAATAGTTGGTGTTTGTCACATAGTGTGCCTTAATGGCAGGTTCTACCGTCAGATTATTTCTCTATAATGTATTCTTACTAGTTGTACCCTCCCAAGGTACTGTATCTCATGCACAGTAAAAAAAATGCTTTATGCTACAAAGTAAGCTTCTGTTCCATATTCCTTAAACTCTAAAATATATTTTCAAGTGACAAAGTGGTAATTTGAAAAACCACAAGGGGCAGCAGCTACTTCTATAGACAATATTCAAATCTTGATGCAGTTATTTATTTTTTACACTAAGATAATATACTTTTGGACAGCGACTACCCTACTTTTCCATCAGTGTAAATTTCTGTCAATCAAATTAAACAAGGGAACTGTCAAATCATCTCATTAGCATCAATTTGCAGTCACAATTCTGCCTTGTTGTTATTTCAATCTATGTATATACACAAAGGTACATTTTCAGCTGAAAAACAACCAAACGTGTATAGCTGGCCAGATCATTTGGGAAAAGTCCTTGGGTGATAAAGGTACTTATAACCCTACATATATTTATGGATACCATTAAAAACAAAACTGCTATAAAGAAAATAGCTGACTTCAGAGCAAAAAGCCCGAAGGACCCAATTTTCTCCTGAAGCACCTGATGGACACTCTGACAGGCGAATTGCTTTTCAGCACCAATTTTTGGGGCATGAGAAAAATGGTCCACACAGCCGGTATGTGGTCTGAGATGAGTCATAAATCTTGTTTTATCTCCTCCGTAGTGGTAGCAGAAAGGGATGAGTTGCTTTTTTCCCCATCTCATTCACATGTCTATCTGTCTGTTATCTGTGCCCTTGAGCAAAGATTACTGATGCCCTGTCTTTGATATATGACACATCACACAGAGCAGCTTTTCATCCTGCGAATTAACCCAGAGAGACAGGGGAGAAAAAAATGTAAACCTGACTTCCGTCAGCAAGGGGAGGTTTTCTCACTGTTCCTTTGTGCTTTTCTGCCCCCTCCTCATCTCCTTTACCCATGTGATCAACCCTGCTCTCGTCCCCTTGGAGCTGTGGATTTCCTACTTTCTGATACTGAGTAGATGGGTAACAGAAAGCATCACGGCTACCCAAGTTTAGTGGCAAATTGTTTGTCTGACCTCTGCACGTCCCTGCATTTTATAATCTAGTGTGTGTCACCACTGTCTAATCCCCATAACAAATGGCCCCTGTCAGGTCCTCCCTCCTTTATCAGAAGCAAGAGGTAAGACGAGGACGACTGTTAGTAACTACACAGGGGGAAATCGCATGCAGAGAAAAAAAAAAAGGGGACTTCAAGTGAGTGATGAGAACCGAGATTCCCATAATGTTGCCTCAAGAGCAGAAAAAGGCAGCAGATAAAAGAAAGATATTGCACAAACAAATGGGAGGATGTTAAGGTAGCTTATATGGCTTTAAGAAAATTCTATGTGATTACAATGGAGTTTTATGTGATACATGAAAACAAAATGGGTGCTTAATTGTAAAGTAGAAGGAAAATTATAAACAGGGCTTTTGTTTGTCTTTATCATTAAAAACAGTGAAACATTTAAAAAGCACTTCTTAAATACCCTTTGTGCAGATATCCCTAAAGTCAATAAACATCCCTAAAACCACTAACAATATGTGATTAAACGGTAAATTAATCTCAATGAGAATATAACTGTTCCCTAAAGCCAACCATTCACTGTACTAGTTTTTTGCCCTTTTGGGGCCGATTCTACATTTGTGAGAGAATTTTTTTGAAAGAATCTTAGTTTTAGACTTATCATGTGTTTCGTGTATCGTGGGGCCTCTCACCTCCTGATCAAGACTTGTAAGGTTGGGAGAAAATCAAACATGTTTGAAATTTAGTAGGCCGTCTTAAGATGTTTGTGGACAAATCCTACGAGCCGATTTACCAGAACCTCGAGCACTGCGCATGTGCAAACAGCATGTGCAAACGTCCAGATTGACGAGTTCGACCAGCCCCATCTTTCGATGCTGAGTCCACCGGTGGTTTGCTGGATGTACAGTGGGAACAGTTAGATCCCATCAGAGCTTCAGGCCGTACAGTGTAAGAACATACATCATGATCTGTGAACATTTGAACCCTACAGTGTTGTACAGTTTGAGCGTATCATACAGTGTTTGCCCGCATTAAGAAGTATCAAAGGTTTTTGGCATCAGTGGAAAAAAAACAGAATAATTCAGACCGAAAGAACCTAACAAAGATCAGGGACCAAGCTGTGGAAAACATGAAAAAATGGCAACCTTTCTTCATACCTTTAGAAATGTAGTAATATTTTTTAGATCTTAGTGTCAGAGTATGTTCTATGATGTGCAATAAGTAATCCATACTATCTTACTCTGGTCACTCCCTTGACCAGCTAACAAAAACTGGAGACACATACTTGCAAGTTTACTGATAGACTTGTTTTGCAGAAGAAAGTTTACAGTTTAAAAATCATTTTATTAAAATGCCTTGAGGCATTTACAACTTTCTAGAATATTTATTTATAAGTTATTCCTAACAGGCAAAAACTAAAATTGTCATATTTTAGTAAACTATAAAGAGAGCCTTGGAGAAGAAAAACCTCACAAAAGGTAGTAAAAATAAATGTCATATATTATGTTTATAGAGCCTGGCTAAATGCTAACTAGACCTATATTACATGTAAAGTCAGAAGTTTGATTTAAGGCATAAATGAAAGATGATGGAGGGTAAAAAACTGGAATTAAACTAACATTAAAGTCACAAAGTCAAAGTAATTACTTTAATCCTAAAAAATGTGCTATATAAATCTACACCCATATGTATAGGAGGTGTGGCTTTCACCTCCTTAAGGAGGGACGGTAGCAGGTGGGGAGCGAGCCTAACAATGTAGATATCAAAATCTTCTGTGTCTTCCCTCATTTTACAAATGTTACTGACTAAACTTTTAACACATTTCCTAACAGCTAAATTCTTCTTTTATAGGGTAAAGCTGACAAGCTTTCTGTGAGCAAGCTGACTCGTGCATATTTTCAGGATGGGGGTGTTTTCCGCTTTGCTTCTAACAGCTAGAGAAAAAGTCTGGTCACACCAGCATTTTATCTGGCATCAAATTAAAAGAACTTTTAACAGATAGCAGTCTTTTTGCAGCTTTTAAAACATGACTCAGGTAATACCTACTTTAGAAACTTTCTTTTTATAAAAACCTTTTGAGACAATGTATTCTTTCTTCTGGTACATCATTACTGCCTGTCATTTGCAAGCCACTGTCTGTATGTTAAACAATTACAAAAGAACTAAAACAGTCTGTAAGGACCATATAGCTGCTGTGTCATTGTACCTTGTTAGGATCATTTTATTATTCTGTAACCAAGAAGCTATGCAGCCCTGAGTGCAGCTTAATGTATCATCTGCTACTACATTTGAATAATGGTGTTTTAAATGAACAAGACAAATCGCATTGACCACTTTGCAATCTAAAACAGAATGTAAAATAACACATTAAACCTGACTGCCCACAGTGGAAATTAAAAGACTCTACATTACAGAGCAATAACCATCTCTCTCCAGACTTCATTAACCCAAAGCTAATCTCCCATTCAAACTCCCTGATCTTCACATGCCACAGGGAAAAAAGTGCTAAATAAATACTGGTTGTTGAGTATTTGGATAAGGGCAGCAGAGCACAACACCATCTAGATGTGTTTTTCTCCTCCTTTTCACCCATGTAATCCAAAGAGGTCATAAATAAAATATTACGCCACAAGGAAAGTGCCGTAATCCATTATCATAATGGCAATGTTCGTGATCTATTTCATTAACATGGAGTCTTTAACCCAAACAAATGTGTTCCTCATCCGAGCGTTCCATACCCATTTACAGGAAACAAATGTGGTCATGTGTCTTTACCAAGAGAGCTGTAGGTGTTATGCATCATCAGTGAACAATCATAAGGGAGAAACATTTGCTATATTAAGCAATAGATTCTTCGGGGTATTAAATACAAAAGTTATTTCTCAATCCTAAGACTTTGACAAGTCTTTCAGTGTCCTATAGATTTTATCATTACACTTACTCATAGGCAACAATGTATATACAGTATGTTTGATAAGAAATGGCCAAGATGTGTAATGTTTTGTCAGCATAAAAAGGGATTTTAAGTATGTACTAGCAATGTGTCCTTTGTCAGAAAAAGACTATTTCTCATGCTTACCCTCTTAAAAGATGATGTGTTCAGCAGCATCCATATGTGTAAATGATTGTAATATAAAGCCAGAGGGCGCAGAGCCTCCTGAAAGTGTTAATATAACCTTTTCATCTGCTCCGCCAATGCCCCCCTCCCCTCCAGTGTCCCTCAGCGTCTGTACAACTGGCACCTTCACAACTTGTTCCATTTGTTATATTGAGCTCCATCTGGCCTCGGTCATTTGGCTTTTTAATTTAGTTGTCTCCCACTCTCTAATTCGTCACACATTTACAAATGGCAGCGGCCGCCCGTTCAAGCTGCTCCTCATCAGTCCCAGAAATACATTTTCAGCGGCCGTGGAGCCAGCAGTAAATCTGTAAGGCTGGGTTATTAATAGTAGCAACAGATGTTTACTGGTTGTTGATTACTAGTCAGATTGACCAGTGAAATCTGTTCATAAATGCAATAAAATTTATGGCAGAGCAGAATAGAAACAAGGCCAAACCTTTAACGAAGAAACACTGAGCCTACTTTGCGTTCCCTTCAATCTTTTCTTAGGGTTTTGTTGGAATAACTTTAGGCAGCTACAAGAATGTTGTTCAAATAATACCCATTTATTGTATCAAATTCTACTAAACTCAGAGGTTCAATAATAATTTTGAACTTCTTTGAACATTTTAGATGATATCTCAAGGTTTCTAAAGGAAATATATAGTAAAAACTAAAAATATATATCCAGTAAGGTATTTTGCTCCAGCGTGGGCTAGTGAGAATTATTAGGTCAATATTTAATTATTCACGTATACATACTACTTCTTATTCATCTGTGTTAATATTCAGGCAAACACATATCGACTTCCTTTAAAGATGTTTAAAGCATCCTTCTTTAAAAAAAACTTAACATTACATATATTTACAGCCTTTGTATATTATCCCACATTTTGTCAACAGTCTCATCTTTATCTTAGCACAAAAACTGAGATTATAATTCATTAATTACAAACTAGTGCACAAAACCTATTCCCTCCCAGAAGGGGGAGAAAATCTTGATGTCATAAATATCAAAAAAAGAGATTATACCAAGTATGGCAAAAAAATAAAAACAAAATATGAGCAAAGCTAAAAATTCCCTTGAACAGTAGCTTACAGTCCTTATTGTTGTACCTTTAATCTTAATGATTTGATTAAAACTTAAAAGTTCTTTACATTCAGAGGAACACAAAAAAATGAAATCAAATGTCTCTGTTGCTAGCTTTTCATGCATGGGTGTGTGTTAACCTTGTGGACCTCGATAAAACTCATAAATAATTAAAGTAGTAAAAACATCAGGTTTCCTCTTTAAATACCATGTATGTGCATGTTTAGACATCTGGTTACATTGCTTTAAATATTAACTATTAATGTCATTCTATTTTGGAAGAAACGATCCGTCCCTTCACAGCACTGACATTCCACTAAGGTTCCGTAATACCCATTATGTACCAGTAGGTAGAGACACAATTAAGGTTAACGACTATCAAATTTAATAGAAGAAAAAGCAGAGCTAGGCTTAAAATTATTTGAAATAGTTTCAACTTACATTTCTTTTCTCTCAGTCTTACAACTTCTTAAGCATACATTTAAACTTCAATGAACAGAGACGGGATTTAATTAGATACTGTATATGTAGAAAATATATATATATATATATATATAAGAACAGCTCAATTGTTATAGTAAACAAGTTTCTTCCACAAAAAGCAAAAGTGGGCATGCATGAAGTAAAAATAAAAGACAACGTTCTTTCACCATGGGTGCAACACAAACTGACTTTTTTAAGATCTATATTTGGGAAGATTTTCATTATTTTTTTTTTTTTTATCTCAGCAAGAAATCTCTCTTTTACAAAACATCTGTGTAAGTTTGGGCATGGCCTGAATGTTTGATCCTAACTCAGTGAAACAAATTTCAGCAGATCTAAAGAACCTTACAGAAGTTCAGATACAGTATACCAAAGGCTCACTACCTCACTCATTCATACCTCCTGCTTCCTGTTGCTTCTCATTACAGTGGCCGCAAACACTTCCCTGACAAACATGTCGTAGGAAAGCTCTTTGACACATTTCACTTGTCACTCACCATGCAGCTGGCAGGCTGGTGATCCATCTTTCCGTAAGTAGATGACATGACTTCAAACACTTTGGGCATCACTTTGAAGAAAAGCTGCCAAAAAACTATGATTTAAAGTCCCCAGACTGTCAGAGATACTTTGGCAATTAATGCTAACCTGGTTTTATATACTTTTAGAAAGTTTAAAAACTATCTTTGAGTGTTAACTGTAATTCACATATTTTGGACTGTAATCTTAAGAAAAAGAACAAAAACAAACATGTAGAAAAATAGCTCAAAGCCAGTGTATGTATTATTCCTCCATAAGCCAAGTTTTACTATCAGTAGTTTCTGATTTTTCTTTTTCCTCCTTCAAAGGATGATCATTTCTGCAAATAATTTTCTATCTACAGACACTGCAAAGAAATTTGGAAACTACACACAACAAGCTGCAAACTGTGACAAGTTATAAAACTTTAAAGCAGGCAGTAAATAGCTCTGTCACTCTATCCCTGGTGTTATATTACCTGGACACATTTATCTGACGGGTGGTAAATCTCAATTCCCCTTACCCCCAGCACCTTTCTCCCGCATCCAAAAACAGGCAACAGGAGACTCACAAAAATAAATAGCAGACAGAGGGACAACCAAATGATTAAGTAATCAAATGAACATGAGATTGTGCAAGAGTGTCAATAATGCAAGGTAGGAACAGACTCCGAGAACAAAAACAAACCTTTAAAAAGACTAGTACAATAAAATTTAAGTCCAGCTGTACAGTTATAGCCGTTCTTTGAAACATTTTATATTTACAAATTTAATTTTTCCTTAGCTGCTTCAGCTGCCTGATATCCTTCAAACCTTTCCTTCAGAAGCTGTCAGAGCCGCCAAGTATAATATATGGCCTTTCCAATGAGAACAGCTGTAGCCACTCTCTCTGCTGCTGGTGCCCTGCCCGGCATGAAATAATACATCAAGATTAATTGATTTCCTGTCACACTCTTAGAGAAAGGAAAATTAATTTTCATGTATCCTTTCCCTCCCACCTCCAAGCCATTGAATTTTGTACATGGCATGTAATCTAAATTTTTAATTATTCATGAAGACTAAAAACATGATAAAGTGTTTTAAAGAAGGCCCCAAGGCCAATACCAACAATTATAGCAGTCCCCAAAGCAGACGAAAATAATAAATATAGCCACATAAAAGACACTACACTGTATGTTGGGCCACAGATCGCCTCGATCGACACACTGAAACATGTTTTATAAGAGATTAAGTGCAACGAGTCACATGAACAGATGCAAAGAAGTGCATGAATCATCATCATCCAACTCCAAATATCAGGGGATTGAGGTTTGAACATTGCGATGAAAGGTTGTGAGCTGCACCTTTGGTAAAAACATCTTATTTTCATGCAGTAATTATAACTATTGCAAGTTAGATTTTAGTCACCAAAAATATTAATGTGCTTATGCCAGAAGATCATCCAATGGTTTGATCCATTTCTAATATCATTTTTCACCCCCATTAACAGATCGGTTTGTATCCATGCACATAAAATATAAGATATCGGTTATTTTAGGATGTGTCAGGACAAACATTCATAACAATTATCATTACTTGCACCTAACGGAAATGGTGTGCTATTTTCAGTAAAAGTATTACACCTTGTTTTTGTTGTTTGGATTTCCTGAAAAGACACTAAATCCAAAATAAACTCCAGATGAAAGTCAAATTTCTGCAGTTTTTGCTGCAGCATTATCCACATTTTCTTAAAGTGGACCATACAAATATATTTTGATGAACCACTTTAAAAACCAGTACAAAGCATCTCAACAGGCATTAATGGGTGTTGATGATATCAGATATACAACTGATGAGAGCCATAACCACAAGAAAACAAAATGCAGAAAGACCAAAAAGACCAAAAACCATGGGGGAAGTTAAATACATTTGACTTATTTTACTGTCAAAAATTATCTAATGAATGAAAAATATTAGTGAACATTTTTTCTAACAAACAGAAACAAGCAGCATGAAATTTAAATAAACATTTTTAAAATTTTCAAGCTTCTGCTCAAACAAATTAAAGTAGAATGTAAACCGAGCTGTTCTCAGCCTTGATAAACATAAACAGTCAAAACATAAATAGTAATGAATGCACTTAAGCCTTGTTTCCATTGAGTATTTCTGTACTGTTCCATCTAATCTGATATTTGGCGTGTTTCCATTATCAAAATGGACTATATAAGCAAACCAGACCACACCATTTATAGTCCAACCTTTGAGGTAGGTCCATAAAATGACATAACAGTCCAATTACAACAGGACAGTTCGTGTAACATGTAACAATCCATTGATAGCTGGACAGAAAAACGTCACTATACGCAACAAAGGTAGGCACAAAGTTCAGCTGAAGTTGGATACATATAAAGATTTCAAACAGAGCAAATCCGAGCCACTGGATGACCTCCACTGCTGTTGTTGTTTGCACTGCTAAAATGATGCCAGACTAGGGATTCAGTTTTGCCATGCATGTCCACTGGCAGAGAGATGTGCTGTGGAAATACTCGCTTTAATTGGCCTGATCATTCAAACTGTTTTAAAATGTGGAACAGCTCAGTGGAAATTAGGCTTTAGAGACTATACTGCTATACAATGATATAGACATGCACTAAGAAATCGGATGGTTAAATAGAAATGGGCAATTTCCATAATAGAGTCAGGACAGCAAATCCTAAAAATGAGTTTCCAATCAAATGTCCAGGCTATGCAAGCATTTCACTGTGGATAAGGTTAGAGAGCTAAGAGAAGAAGATTCAGGGTCAAATGATTATTTTATTGGTGTGGTATTACTTTCCAGCAAATCAAAACAGATAGGTTCTCTAAACATATTCAGTCCTTGAATATAAAGGACTTAAATAACGTTTGTAGCCTTTAGAAATGGAGTTAAGTTAAAGATCAACAGTTAATGGGAAAAAAAAAAAGAAAAAAAATTGGTGTTAGAATAAAACTGTAACCGTTGTAAAAACAGTTACAAATTCTAACTCTTTAACACTTGGGTTTATCAAATCAATATTAAACATATACTGTAGTTAAAACATAGAAATCTGAATTAACTACTACTAGTATCAACCTTTGAGTAACTCATAGCGAATCTTTCAAATTCAACAAAATGGTGATTCTCTAACACACACTACTATTCCAATATAAGTAACTATTTTATAGGAAAATGCTGTTTTTTTTTTTATTAGCAAGTTATTATCAAGTGTTAATGCAATGCTAACGACTGTACATATACATTGATTGCTTCTAAAATCACAACATCTAGACACGTGGATTAAAGTCTGAAGTTAATACAGATGCAAAAATCCCGTTCAAATAACTTTACAAAGACTAATTATCAATGTCAGTGGTGGCAAAATAAGAACCAACCCAATCCCCTTTTCTCTGCAACACATTTGAAGCTAAATTCAATTGCATGTGACCAGATGATTGAAAAGTATATCTGGAGCATGAAGGGAACTTACAGACATGACTGGCAGGCCAACCAATATACAGATGTGAAGGTTTGATTTGATTATCATCATAGGGAGCAGCAAACTTAAATGGCTCAATGACTAAAGTGTCCATTTATTTTTTAAATTTGCATTTACAAGCATACAAACTTAAAGGTTAACTTTTACCATGTATTGTTATCGATGAGTTGTAATATGTAATAACAGTCAAAGCAAGTCTTACCTAAACTAATGAGGTTAAAAATTTTCAACCCTTTTTTCCTTACTAAATGTGCTTAAAGAAATACACATAAAGACCGTAAGCTCACTTTACAGACACTTAGAGGAACAAAGGAATGATTAATGCAATCAGAGAACAGAGCTGCTGCAAAGCCTTCATTTGTCTTGGCTAATAGTTAGTAGGAATGTAATTATAAGGTGAGATGTTTGTGTATGCATGTGAGATATCACACATGTATGTGAATGTGTGATTGTGTGTTCATGTGCCTTAGTCTTTTTTTATGATGCTCTTACTGTGGTACTAGTCAAATTAGTCTGTCTTGCGAAGGTTCTAATTATGGCTGTAGAGCCTAATTAGCATTAACTATAACAACAAATGCTGGCAAATCTCACTAATTCTAAAATGCACAGCTTCAGTGCTACACCATGAAGCTTCCCAGCTGTACAATATGGATTAATTGCAGTGCAAAACAATAGACCGACCCTACACTCCTGCTGTGTCGGTAAAATCTTTTTTTGCTCCTTCCTAATTGTTTTCATCAACTACTTGTGTAGACCTTTATAAGCTCACATCTTCATTAATACTGTAAAGCCTAAGCCTAATATCCATTCTTAAGCAAAGTAATGGGAGGTTAGTCCCAAGAAAAACGCTATGGAGATTTCTCCACAGGGGCATGATATACTGGTAGGTACAGGTAGGTGTTATCGGTTTTGCAGAGGGAACATCAGTGGGGGGAAAAAGGAGCCAATCATTGTGAGCCATGTTAGAGAATGAGAGTTGGTATGAAATTCTAATAAAAAAAGAAAGAAAATCTAGTAGAGCAGATTTTGTTTAGTTCTAGTCTTCAGTGTTTGTGTGCTTTTTTTCAGTAATACTTCAATAGCCTAGAGTAGTAGTAGTTGGATACTTTTTTAAAAGACAAAGAAGCTTTCAGAGATACCAGTCAGAAAGATCCCAGTTTAGCTGATTAAAGCATTTTTTTTTAAAACTCAGACAAAAAATATTAATATCAGTGAAATAAAACAAAGGGTGTTAGCAGTCTTAAATTGAGGTGCAAAACTTCAGTCATCAGGAGTCAAAGTTCCAGATGTTTTAGACATGTTTAGGCTCTAACGTATAGCCGAACTGACTATTTAAAATGTCATCAGGTTTTAAATGTTTCACAAACCGAACCAGAAATTTGATTTAGATATAATAAACTATAGCAAAACCTAAAACTTACAGGACGCTGGCTCGGGAGGACTGGAGTTGATGTACACCAGGTGGACTCCATTTACACTGTAGAAATATCTCAACGATGATCAGAAAAAAAAAATATGTTTTTATGCAATAATCATATATTTAATGTCAACCCCAGTAAGGATGGAAAATACGTATTCAATAAAATATGCTGACTGCATATTTTTATATAAACGCACACCTAACTGGCTGAGTTAAAAAGTCTTGACTAGTGAAACTCAACTAGGCTACTATGCATGCAAAAGAAAATACAGGAAAAATTGTTAAAAACCATTATAAATAAAGTTATGCATTCATATTGCTGTTCTGAATGGATTTTATGTTTTAGGACCAAAGTTTATGTTACCTGACTATTTAGTAGGTTAAATAAGCATTTCATTTGGATTGGAAACTGTTTTATTTTTAATTCAGTATATAAAAAGAAAACCGGAAGTGTATTATGACAGGTAACAGGAAGTAGCATATAGAAAGGCAGATAGCTTTACCTTGCCCACTGCTGCAAAGATCACAGCTCTACTCCTTGGATTTGGTTGAAAAAAAGAGAAAACGAGGTGAGAGAATATCAAAGAAGCAGTTTTATTGCAGATTTTACCCTCCAAACTAAACTTCTGGGCAGGTTTTTTGCTGACATCAGAAACCGTTGTATTCAGCCTTAGTGTCCAACCAGGTTGATGAGAGAGGATCCATTGATGGTGAGCCTTCCCAGTTGAACCGTGAGCTCTACCACCCCATTCAAGGGATCCGGCAGTGGGATTCTGTCAATCTGCTGTGCTGATAGACATGAAGATACTACCTGCTTTGAAATCAACTCCTGACTTGACTAATTCTTCCGTCCAATAAACTTGAACATTGTTGAAGTTGCCAAGCAACTATCTCTGGGAAGAACACTCTTAAATGGACAATTTATTTTCTGAGTTTTTTGGGCCCATTTCTTTTTCCTAAATTATAACTAAAGGTACATTTAATCACAAATACCTGTGTCCATGTTCTTATTGCTATTTTCTCAGCCCCTTTGAACCTAGAGACTAGACATACATTGAAGTGGGTAACATTTATCTTAAAGAATTTGGAATGTGGTCTAATTATCTGTTAAACTAATGTAGAACAATTTGAATGTATTCAAACCAAATTACAATGTAAATCCTTAAGGTACATAAAACGTGAGTTTGCAAAATACTCATACTCCTCGTCTTCTACTTCAACTGGGTAATAGGGACAGCAGACTCAGACTTCCCTCTCGACAGACACCTCCTCCAGCTCTGTTGGGGGAAGCCGGAGGAACTCTCAGGCCAGCCAAGAGACAGAGACCCTCCAGCATGCCGGGGTATTCCATCCTCCCGATGGGACGTGCCTGGAACATCTCCCAAGGGAGCATCAAGGGGCATCCAAAAAGGATGTCCAAGCCACCTCAGCTGACTTCTCCCGATGTAAAGGAGATGTGGCTCTACTCCTAATCTTTCTTGAATGACTGAGGTCCTCACCCTATCTCTAAGGGAGTGCCCAGCCACCCTACGGAGAAAGCTCATTTAGTATTTTGTATCCGGGATCTCGTTATTTCAGTCATGATACAGATACAGGTCATGAAATCTGTATCATCGCCTTTTCACTCAGCTCTCTCTTCATCATAGCAGTAGCTGCACCAATCGGTCTATCAATATCTGCCGTCTAGAATATTTACTGAATATTCATATAGTATGCCCACCTACTAATGATCGTTATTGGTGGTGATTTATCATAATAGGTTCTGTAAGTTGGGTCACAGCATCTCATAGAAAAATTCCTCAGTCTTGTCTTAAACTGTTTTAACTGAGAAAAGGGTTTCTGTAGAAAACAGATTTTTTTTCCAAATAAGGTAAATTAGTTTTAAAGGAAACAATAGGCATCAGTAGGGCTAATCTAATCATGAGTTTTTGCAAAAGAAATGAAAGCTAAGGTAGTTAAAAAAAAGTAAAAATTATTTAGTAAAATGCTGGAAAGTAGTTGTCCCTTTTAATAACTATATATATATATATATATATATATATCCTTCATTTGATGTGAAACAAGATAAATAGATAACAAGCAAAATACAAAAACGATTGCATGTTATATTGGTTAGGATGGGAGCTTAGATACAAGTAGTTATGCAAGACTATAACAGATACTGACTGATGACAGCGATAAAATGAAAATCTCTATTTTGTCCTTTGGCACACGGCATTTATTGGAGCTGAAAGACGTATTATTTACCTTCTGTCATCTGAAGTTAATGTTTCTTATCTTTGTAACAAAAACAATTTAGATAGGAAACTTCCACAAGTCAAACCATTTCAGTTCCCAGGCTCCTCTCTGCTATCCATCTCCATTATTTTTTTATTTATTTTGGAAAACTATACAACTGCTATGTTCATCTCAAGATGGCATAAGTCAGAGGAGCAGATTTATCATTATAATACTGAGGGAAAACAGAAATGGAGAGCTGAGCTGTATCACAAGCATGATTTAGAGAGGCTACAGGAATTCTATCTGTAAGAGGCTGATAAAAAAAATCTGTTCACGAAAATAAATTATCAATGTTAGGGAAAGTATGATAGAGAAAAACCTAAATAAATCGGATCTGAAACAACCTCTTTGCCAAAATCAGCAGAAGATTCAGTTAAGATCATTCATTTAGGGTATTCATGACTAACTTTTGTATTTCAACACAGATATTTTAGTTTACATGTACATCTGCAGTAAGAAAGGCTATGCTACTGCTATGCAAAAATGAAACTGCAGCTTGGCTGCTCCTGTGAGTTATAATAGCCGGGCTTTCATAAAACACAATGTTTCTTTAACAGAGTCAGCTCAGTGATAACAGCCAATACTGACATTGTGAGGACACTTGTAGGAGAAAGCACTCAATGCAGATTGTAACCCAGTTGGTAACGTTGCCATAAACCTTTGGTTTTATGATTCATCATCTACAAGAATCCCAAGGACTAGAACATAAAACCGCTCAAGTCCGAGAGGCCCAGCAGAGGATGCACCACAGTCTACAAACTCTGCTGGATGAACAGTTACAAGGTCCTAAGATTAATACAGCAGCTATTAACGATTTTCAGAATCAAAGAAAGTGAAGAGAATTGGATCCAAGCAGTACAAGGCCATCAACTTTATGATGATCTTGGTAAAAATGTCGGAAAAGCCTTTAAAGATCAATGTGTCAAATATCATAATTACATAATTTTACAATGATCTCATTTTTATTACATATATAAAGGGGAAGAGAAACATCATGTAATATAATTGCGTATTACTAAATTCCTGATACCAGAGCTTTCACCTTTCAAGCAGTTTTAAAAAGTAATAAAAGACTTCATGGTTTCCCAAAGTATAAACATGCCACAGCTGAGAGACCCATTCATTGTTGCCACACTTCTAAATGGGTAAGATAAAAAACAAAAAAAAAACAGATCAGACCCATTCTGCCTCGCGCAAGGCAAATATGTATATTAATCACCATTTGTATGAAACATGATACCTAATTATTTTCTTTATATTTGCAGCCAGAGGAATATGTAACCATCTTAAAGATTTAACTAAGAACATGTCAAAACCACCCAAGTAAATTGCAGCTTTAAGTATTTTATTAATTTATTTCTAGAATTTCAGACAACTTTACCAAAAGTGTCTGTTACTGTAAAGGGTGATGCATAAACTTTAGAATAAACTCTCAACTACATTGGCAAGCAATGCGTGGAAAAGAAACTTCTCCATTCAGAAGCAGAAAAAAAATGGCTGTCCCTATGGAATATCGCTTTCTTAAAAAATCTTTACATTTTAGGGTAAATTAAGTGCCTCTATTTACAATATATTTCCAGTTTAATTTTAAGGGTTGTAAACATCTTTGGCCAAACTCAATATGTTTCAGATATTAGATGTTTACCGCAACAAAGACTGACACCTCCAATTAAATCCAAACTTCCACTGCTAAGAATACAAGAACAAAGATCTAAAAGTACAGTAGCAAATAACAAGTCACCTGATGCGAATAGAATAGAATAGGCTTTATTGTCCCCTTGGGCAAATTTTTCATGGACTCAAAAGTGCGTAGTGCATAGTAGTAGCTGCCATTAGAAAACAAATATAACGTTAAAAAAAAAAAATGTAATACAAACAACGTACACATTGGCTACATACACACTCAACACAACCAAAAAAAATAAAATAAACACAAAAGTACAAAAAATAGCACACAATACTAAAAAAAAAAAAAAAAAAAAAAAGCAGTACACCAAGTTATTGACCATTCCAAAAAATTTGATTTAAAATTTCATAAAACTTTTCCTTTGAAAAAAGCCAACCATGGCTCAATCAGAATATCTCTAATCACTGTGGAAATCTAAGCTACTGACTTCTAAGCTAAATGGTCGCCATAATATGTGAATCTGAATAGTGCTGACAGTTAGACGAACTAGGATCAGGAACATTAATTGCACTTAATGCTTGTTAAGCTCCTAAGGGCAGAGCTTTATGCAGAACTGACCTGTCATGGTTCTGTCACTATTAGAAATGGAAATTCATCTTCTGTTTAAAGAAAATGTAAAACTCCTCCAGGCAATTGTGTATGTCATGTTGCTATATATACAGTATATATATATATATATATATATATTTTTTTTTTAAATAATATTTAAAGGAAGATATTGTGCTTAATGTTCATGGACTGCTTACACATCTAGAGTGAGTTTTTTAAATAAAGTTAAATAATTAAAACTTTCAACCATCATATGGTTGAATAACCTAAATTATTGAATAAATAATAGAAATATACATGTGTTGCCATACTAGCATGAATATTTACTCAATAATTAAAGAACTAAAGAGTTTTTTGATTTGAAAAGTTGGTTTGTTTTGTCGATATGAATTTAAATTAAATGTGATTAATTATGATTAATTAATTCCTCCTTAGTGTAGCCATGTTTGTTTCTAGTTTCTAGTATGAAAACACAGACTTATTTTATTACTCATGGTCAGTGGTGTCAAAAGTACAAGCATATTTTACTTAAGTAGAAGTATAGATACTGCAGTTTAAAAACACGCTGGTAAAAGTTGAGATATCAACTTGACTTCTTTACTCAAGTAAAAGTGAAAAAGTAAGTGCTCCAAAAACTACTTAAAGTTTAAAAGTATAAAGTAAGCTTTAAAAAAAAAAACCAGCCAGATGCCACTATATAAATTGAAAGCACAATTTCGACTATTTCGAAAAATTCTTCCAGATAGGGCCAAGGATGAGGGAGGTCTTGTTGGTCTCCATCTCCATCTCCCGATACGCTCTCGCCTGTGTCCGACCTTTCAGACATTTCAACATCTTTTTCTGAATCCGACATTGTCCGACATGGCATAGACAATTCGCATTTGAAGTTTGAAGAAAACCTGCTTGCTTCTAATGATTTAATTTGGCGTCAGCACAAATTTGAGAAATAGCTAACCAATGAGTGTTTGCGTTATATGACTCATCCAATTACACTAGTTTTCACTAGATGTGGATGGCGCCAATGACCTGCATTGAATGGCGCACATGACGCAAAATAAATATTTATAAACATTAAACCTAAGCCAAGAGTAACGAGTAATTTTTGTTTTAAAAATATAAGGAATAGAAAGTACAGATACTAAAGTACAGAAAAATAAGTAATGGAGTAAAGTAGAGATACCTAAAAAGTGTACTTAAGTACAGTAACAAAGTATTCGTACTTTGTTACTTGACACCTCTGCTCATGGTAAAAAGAAAATAAAGGGAGAGGAAAAAACAAAAGTTACCAAAGCCTCCCTTTTGCTTTGCTTTGGTCCCCTAAAAAAGCTGATTTGAAAAATCTAAGGCTGTAAGCCTGCCTGCTTCTCACTACCAGCCGACACAAGCATTTATAACCTTAAAAATGACTTCTGGGTACCAGGTATCCAATTATTCCTTACCCAGGAAGCAGTGCTAAATGGAGCACTGCAATGATTTACTCCCAACCTCTGCTTTTATTAAAACACTTTGTCTTATTGTTTTATTGATTTACAATCTGTCCTACTTTTTTGGCATCTGAAAACAATCAAGGCACAGGGCCACAGAATGTTTGGACATTAATCGTTAAAAGACAGTGTTTTATTCCTGGCCTGGGGTTTGCTGCACCAGCTGCTGTGCATTCTGGTAAGAGGCAGTGATTTATGACCCGGCAGCAATAACGATGAGGCGTGCTCATTAACATATCGACAAGCTCCAAGATGGATCATCAGCATTGATTATTTCATGGCCTGCTGATGCCCATTTGTTAAAATAGAGAGAGTGAGAGAGAAAGGGGAAGTGGAAAAGTGGGGAAAAAAGGAGGAGATAAGTGATGGGCTGGTTTAGAATGTGTAAGGATTTCTCACTTGAATCCTTGCAGCACAAGGGAAAAAGACAAAACCCTGACTCCTTCAATCACCACAGCTATCACTCTGCTGTCACAGGGAAAAATCCATGATTGACAGCATTTAACCAATCCTCAGCACTTGGCAGATCCATACAAGAAGAAAGGTGCTCATTGCGGGGGGGTAGATCTGACTTTACATAAGCTGTAAAACATTACAATTCCAGTCAATGGATCAATCAATCCCAATCGCTATTCAGACTGGGATGTGGCATAAAACCAGTGTCATCTGTGTTCAGTTTGCTGAGAGAAATGAAGGCAGGTAAAAGTATGCAGACTAATTAGTAAGCATATTAAATAAACAACCTACGATTCAGAAACTAGAAAATAGAAAGAAACACTGACATTTGAATAGAAAAAAACAGTATCCAATTTATTTAACTTATAGGGCTGCAGGGTGATACAGTGTGTAACACCCTAGACCTGTTGTCCTAAGAAGGTCCTGGGTTCGAGTCCTGGCCTGGGTCCTTCTGCATGTTCTTCCTGTGAATGCATGGTTTCCCTTAAGCTCATATGAAACAGATTGCCTGGTTAATCGGGGACTCTGAAGTAGAAGAGGACTGATACATAGACTGGCTGATATCTACCTTTTATTTCTAATGTTTGCTTTGGCCGAGCAGTCACAGATTCATTGTAGCTTGTAGGTTGTAAAAAAAATAAATAAATAAAAGTAGGGGGATGGTGGAATTCTTTTTTTGGAAGCATATATAGCCCAATTAATATAGTCTATTGACCTAAAGCAGTGTACATGGTATGGTTGTTACATATCATTTTATTGACCTTAACCAAGGCACCTTACATTAGAAATGGCTGTCACTGCCCCTACATAGTTAGGGACAGATTTCCCACTGGGATCAGCTTCATAGTCATGGTAGGCCACTCCTTTGATCTTATTTATTTTGCTCAGGCTACCCGTAAGCCCACAGCTCTCCAAATGTTGAAAGGACAATATTATTGCCATTACTATTAATATATAGTAGACATTTTACACATTCATTAATCAAATGCCAGAAGGGATGGTATGGGGGGATGGTCATTTAAGAAGTGGGATGATTTTTAAGATTTCTTTAAGAATTCATCCCCCCTAAACTCGAGTACTGGTTGTATCTAATTTGTTGATCTTTGTTTTTGTTTAAAACGAATATAGTGTAACATTTGTTAGCATTGTGTCATTTTACATGTATCAGTTAGAAAGATGTTAATATAATCGACAAAGACACTGGCCTTAAAAAACGTGTATCTGTAGATCTCTACTCTAAACTCCCCTTAAGCAGGGCAGACACTGTGCAATATTTTCAATCATTGCGCGCAGCTACAGCTCAAACTGTGACGAAACCACAGAGTTTAAAAGTTTGCCGCCCATAATGCATGTTCTCACGCTGTGCGGCCCGATGATCTGATGCGACATTACGATGGCCGACTAAATTTCAAACATGTTGGATTTTTTCCCGACCTTAAGTTTCCTGACCGAGGTGGTCGCGAGTATACACGACGCACGACCAGGATAAAAGTCAGCTCGATTGAAAAATTCTCGCATGACTGGAAAATCGACCCTGTAATGGACTGGTAACCTGTCTGGGGTGTACCCCGCCTTTTGCCTGCTGGAGTTGGGCACCAGCCCCTGGTGACCCTGTGGGACAAGTGGTAGACATGGAGGAAAGGTAATCTATAGCAAAAGAGAAAAAACTTTCAGGATTCGGGATTCAGTGAAAAATATGATTAAGAAATGAATTTATCTAAGGAATGCCGCTAATCAACTATATATTTTTGCTTACCGCTTATAAGAAGATGATATTCAAGATAAGACTAATAAATCAGCCTACTTATAAAAACATTTTATCACAGAAATGTTGCTTTAATAAACGTGTTTCATAGCAGCTTAAAGATTGTTAATTGAAAAGTAGCTTTTAATCTATGTAGACATACAGTCCACCAGCTCTAATTAACTGAATACATTGTATATCCATGTTTTCTGTTTCAAGCCTTTCAAAAAAATTTTGAAGTATGTGTTATGACAACACTTTACAACTTGTTCTCAAAATATTTTTATTATTCTAGCAGAATACACACAGCAATGGACTATTGAATTTTTAAGCATAAACTGATATGGCCACTGTTTGGTTAAAACATAGTCTCCATCTCTGCAGTTATGCCTATAAAACTTGCGTAGATACTTACCACTCAGTTCTACTGGTTCAGCTGTGCTACAGCTTTTCAAAGACACCCTGTTGCACTGGAGGTATTTGCAACGCAATCCGTTCTCTGTGAGGTGGACTCTGAATATGTCAGGACTGCATCACCGCACTACAGGAGCATTCTTGTAGGCTTTAAACAAAACAAAAAACCTGCAAAGTGACTAGTTACCCACTTCTACCACCTTCTTGAATGCACGTTCTTTATTTGATAAAAATCTTTGATAATGTTTTTTCTTCCGTCATGGGTGAGTTCAATTTGTTTTAGTATTTTTAGTTATTGTTTTAATTTAATGATCATATTTATGATGACTGTAGATGAAGTGTATGAACATAATGTATGAAAAGTGCAAGATATGCAATTGAAACTATTGAATTTTTTTGTAAACTCAACCTGATCTGCTTAGTCTTTCATTGTCTTTCAACTGACTTCTTTCCCCTTCAGACAGACAGGTACACAGCTCTTGTGAAAACATCCCTTAAAGACAATCCTTTGGGGACATCATTTGTTAAAATACCAGTATGTACTTTTCACCATTGAGGCTGCTAATGTAGAGATTTAAATGTAAATATATACAGCATTATAACATAAAATTTCTATCAATTTAAATAGTATACTGTCAGTAATTTAAATGCTCTGTTTCTTTTTTTGTTGATAATGTTTTTTCTTCCATCATGGGTCAAAACATTCTTGACCTTTCCAGCAAGGTCAAGAATGTAAGATTGTTGAGTGCACAAACAAATCTGAAGTTTAATTAAATCTACCAGCTTATGTACAAATATTCATTCACAAAACTGCAGGCTTAGTGGTGGCACCTACAATTTCTTATATTGGAATGAGAGGCCGATCTTTCAGTTTTCAGATGTCTATTCTGTGGAGCAAGTCGGCCTGAAACTTTTATTTTGATACAGATTGCCTTACAGAGTGCCTCTTGTTATCCTGAGCTATCTCTTTAGTTATGCTGCTATAGGCTTAGGCTGCTGGAGGACATAGATACCCATTTTCCATCACTCAGTTACATTCTACTTATATTCTCCAATTTTGCAAATTTTTGTCATTTTAGCTTTTAACTTTATGTTCTATTTTCCCTTTTTTTTTTATAATAGTAGCGTCATCTGGCCTGGAGCTCTGGCCGGGATACTGTTGTGGTGGTAGGAATCAGCAGATGAGGTAGTTAGTCTTGTTCTTCAGTGTTTAACCCTGTCTCTCTCTTAGAGTTTGTTACGGTAAAAACTGAGCCCATAGCTATGTCTATGTACTCTCACTTATTCCCCAGACCTGAAAACTGTCTAAGAGGTAATTTGTTTAATTTGTTTGTTTCTTTTCTTTGGCTTTAAGCAGAAATAAAATTAATACTTTCCTCCTAGTCAACTTTTAAATGCTTATTCAGGTCAAGAAGACACAGTCTTTCTCCATGAGATTTTCCTTCCTCATATTTGACAACCTAGAAGAGACTACATTACCTCCATGCAAAAGTACAAAGAATAGTTTTATAAAGTAATAACTACTCCATACATTTATTTGTATGCCTTTAACCTTAGAACACTGCCAGCAAGGTCAAGAATGTAAGATTGTTGAGTGCACAAACAAATCTGAAATTTAATTAAATCTACCAGCTTATGTACAAATGTTTAGAATTTCCATATTAATCTTCTTGTTTTATTGAATGTTTATGTAATCCTGAATTTAAGTTAGTCAACAACTGATTGTTATGGAACACTTTGAAGGTTATTATTTAATTTAACTGCATGTTTTACAAAAACGTTGATGAAAAGCAGGGACGACTGAAAAGCCTATAATTTATCCTTAAGTAACATGTACCTTGGAGTGAACCCGATAAGCATTCGGGACACACAGACTTATTACCACCTAAACCTTATGTTGGGTATGAGTCCAAAACCCCTAATCACACACTTTCAAATGGATTGACATAAAAAAGAATGTAGGGCTATTAGAAAAATCATCAACCAAGAGTGCCTAAATCCACAGTTATGCGCAGTTTTATTCTATGGGCAATTAGAAACAAACATTCACGACATTCTTTTTTTTTTTTTTTACAGTTATGCACACCTCATGTGTCATTATCAACCATATTGTACTTGAAAGGACTGAACAGGATAATAACTTTGTGCTGTTTGAACTTTAGAGTAGGATGGAAAAAGCCCAGAATTAAAGTAATTCCATTAAGCCATGCAAGGTATAGCTTTTCGGCGTCCTTGTCGAACACAGCCTAGAGAAATCCAGCAGCACAGTGTATTGGTGTGTGGTTTACAGTCCCTCTCCCTTCAGCGAGGCGGGGGCTTGCCCTGCCTCTTGTACTGTAAAGACCGGGACTTTAAATTGCTTCCGTCACCAAACCCTGAGTAATGAGTGTGATTCTAATCGCTGTTCCTGGGGCCATCGGCATTAGTCTTAATCTGGGCAGGGTGCTCCAACACCACTGACAAGTAATGCAGAGCAGGTAGGTGCATAATGAGAGGATGCAAGCATGTGTTTGCTTACACACATATACAAGATATCCCATCTGAGATTCAGAGGAAATCTTTTGTAATAAGAACCCAGTTACAGGAGCCTTTCCCTGTATTTCACCTCTAGTCCTGGTTAGGTAGCTGACAAATGACTGAAACTTCCAACACACAAGCAGGATGCACACCTGCTTAAAAAAGCAACAAAAACTTCAGTACAAATGCTAAAGAACCACCTGTTGTCACATAAAACAGAGGCACTGCGGCCCGTGCCCAGGGGTACAACCTGGACAGGTTCACCAGTCTGTCACAGGGCATTACAGAAACACACAACCATGCGCACACACACTCACACCTAAGGACAAATTAGAGAAGGCAATTAACCCAACCGTAATGTTTTTGGACTGTGGGAGGAAGCCGGAGTAGCTGGAGAAAACCCACACATGCAAAGGGAGACATGCAGACTGGATACAGAAAGAACCTGGACCGGGAATTGAACCTCCTAATTCTAGCTTCTTTCGGCGAGGCAAAAGTGCTACCTGTTGTGCCGCTGTGCTTCCCTATATTGGCTCTCCTTCTCATGTGTTGTAGTTGGAAAGATTTCTGCCACATCCAGGCCTCCAACAAGGCCTCAAACAAGGCTATTTTTTGGTGTTCACATAAATGAAGAAAAGGTTAATAAAGTGCTGACTGAGTGAGTTCCACCAAACTACTTTATTTACCTGAAGCTCGACTTTAAATTTCCATTAATTTCTTCCACTTACAATGCAAAGCTTTAAATAAATTCCATCATATATCAGCAACCATTGTTAATTATGTTCCTAACAGAGCAGTTCATTCACAAAACTGCAGGCTTAGTGGTGGCACCTACAATTTCTTATATTGGAATGAGAGGCCGATCTTTCAGTTTTCAGATGTCTATTCTATGGAGCAAGTCAGCCTGAAACTTTTATTTTGATACAGATTGCCTTACAGAGTGCCTCTTGTTATCCTGAGCTATCTCTTTAGTTACGCTGCTATAGGCGTAGGCCCCGTCCACACGAAGACGAACCCTGGCCTAAACGCACAAATTTTTAACCAAACCAGCCTCTCATCCACACGAAGCC
>NW_015150454.1:1020829-1061369 GCF_000732505.1 Cyprinodon variegatus | reverse complement strand
TGGTGGTAGGAATCAGCAGATGAGGTAGTTAGTCTTGTTCTTCAGTGTTTAACCCTGTCTCTCTCTTAGAGTTTGTTCTGGTCTTTTCTTGTCCCGTAACAAACTCTATGCACTCTCACTTATTCCCCAGACCTGAAAACTGGCTAAGAGGTCTTTTGTTTGCTGTGTTTCTCTAAGACAGAGCCACCTATGAAGCTAGTTAACTGTTACCTTCTCTAACATGTTAAATAAACTAAACCGAGTTGAACAAATCCAAGGGGTGTAAAAACATTCAAAACTTAGCTTTATTTATACATACATCAACCCCGACAATTCTTCTTTTCTCTCTCTATGGGAGTATTTTGTAAATGCCCACGGCTAGAAAAAAAAACAACCCAGGCTTTGGTCATAGTTTCTTATGGTTACCTGATTGCCTTGATGCCATAGTCATTCATATGAACCAAAGCATTGAGACTGAGGGTCCACTGGCACTGCGCTAGTCCAAGGCTAAATTGCTCCGAGTGCCTGCATAACCGAGCAGGTCGTTCCTCTTTGTCTCTCTCTGTTTGCCCGTGTTAAACTCCCTCCTCTGCCCTCATCTATCCTTTCATCCAGTCTCCAGCTTTGTCCATCTATCAATCTACACACTTTGTCAGAGCCCACTCCGTCCTGGAATAACACAGGAGAGAAAGCTAGGGAAAGAGAGAGAATAATAAAGCACAAGAGGGCTTTAGCAGGGACAGAGAAAGAAAAGGACATGAGTGGTTCAGCCTAGGTTCCTCATTGCCAGGGAGCTTTTCACCTCCCATCTGCATCAGAGCTGATCTGCTGACAGAGGCCCTGATGCGCGTCACCTTCTATTGCACAGGCAAGCAGAAACACTAATGCTCTGCTCCATCCTACCTAGACCACTCACCTTAAACAAGCAATGAGCAAAAAAATAAGACTTGGAGAAGGGCAGTATAGCTAAATGGATGACAGGGATGAGAAAGCCAAATTTCAGAAATATGGCACACAAAAAAATGAAGTACGGAGGAATTCTGGAAACAACTTGAGAAGTTATGAAAACTGTCTTAAAACAATGTTATATAAATCTGCCTTAGAGAGAGAATAACAACAGCTTGATATAAAAAACAAAAAAACTGGACACAGTTCTCTTTGTTCAACAGGAAAATGGCTCGTGGTCTAAGCCTTTTTACCACTGTGAATCAATAGAAATCATGGGGAGAAAATGTCTCCTCAATTAAGCATTGATCAGCTGCATGTCAGTGGTGGTTTGGAGGCAGAGCAGAGTTGAAGGGGCCCATTGACTCAAGCTCTAGTCTAAGTGAGACACAAATAAGAAGGGGCTTTCTTACACACAGTTACTGCCAGAACAAACAGCTCTAAAGGATGGCGCACATGCAAGAAATTAGCACATTGAGATTTATAATTTAAACCCATTTTAGATGAAGATTATGCATTACAGCTGTTGTGGTAATGCACACTTTGTAAGTGGCTAGTCTAAATGAGAATAAAAAATGTTTCCCTGACAACTAAAATGAAAATCATAGGTTATTTAATGTATTTATTTAGTGATCTTTTGGTTTCAAAAGAAAGGTATCCTTAAAGTAAATCTTGCCTAAACTAGAATAATTATTTAGTCCATTCTACACTTTTCATACACTGTAAAACAGAAGTAAAAAACAACTCTCCATTCTGAGACAATGTAAACAATGTAAAATTTTAAATAAGATGGTAAAAATGATTAGCAACCAAAGCTAATCCTCATATAAAGAATTCTCTCACAACAGACCGTTTCAGCTCTCTTAACTGTGCCAGGTTCAGTTTTTATAGTGGATCACATCATTGTTAGCCCAGTCAAGGATGCTGAGACAGACCCTGGGGCTGTACTCTTACATGCTGGTCTCTGCGCAGTTTGTTTGGACCAAAGATGGTTCCTTTGCTGTGTGAATACCTGCCCATCTCAAAATATCAAATGCAAGAAGAGATGTGATGCAAGAGCAGTGCATTTGAGTGAAAGAAGAGGACTAACAAATTAGACATTTGAATCCAAAGGCGAAATTGTTTGTAATTGTCAAAAAATGATTATGGAGAGTATTGAAGACGTGCAGGAACCCAATTAGATTTGAACTCCAAAGTAGCAAAAGAAACTCCATTAAACAAACTTCATATTCCTGTCTTATTTTCTTCTACATAGTCAGGGGAGGCAGTGCATTACCTGCCCTAACATTAAGACAAGTAAAAGTTCATAAATGAATGATGAGAATGAAAAGTGCATTTGTCAATTTGAGTTTTCTTTAAATATGTTTTCCTTATGAATTTAAGATTTCACAAGGTCAAAATAGATTAACTTACTTATTGGACAATATACATGTGACAGGATCAAGGTGAGGACTGAGTAGCTGCACCTCACCTTTGGTGGCCTTTTGTCTCACACACACTGTCTCTCCTGATATCGCCAGCATAGATGTTGAAAATACCTGAGTAAATAATATACTGATGCGTCAAAGATCTGTTTTATATTTTAAATGTTATGGAGATGTCTAATGTTAAGTGCAAAGCGAAAATGAACAGGGTGAGGAAAAATGCGGTCCTGAGCCCCATAAATACCGAGATCCAACAGTTGTCAAAAAGATGTAACTTTGTGCTCTTCAGCAGCACAGATGGCTGGGGTGTTTTCACAATACAAAGTAGTTGGACTGAACATTTTTTTATTGCTCCTCAAAACTAAATTTTATTTTAGTCACAAAAGGCCTTAAAATAATATAGAAGTGTTGGTGAACACTGAAGCAGAAGCTGGAGTATGGGAACCTGGTAAGTTGATGGATGCATTAGTAAGTGGTGCCAACAAAAGGCAACCCCATACAACGATCTTCATCTCTACTGATCACACCTGGTGCAAAAAGGGCAAAAATTATTTTCAAACTCAGAAAGACTAAATAAACACTGTCAGGACAAATAGATGTATACTGATATGTTTCATTGTGAAAGTTCTATAGTTGAACTGAAGTGTGAACTGGTATATTTATATGTATATATCCTATATGTTAACTGCTATATTTCACCGTTCTTTGACAGAGTGAGACATCGTCAGTTTTGAGTCATCCATCTTTAAAGGTAGATCCAGGCTTTGCTTATAACACTGATGAAACACATCAAAGGGGCCTACAACATAAGTTAACGACAGGTTGTTTCCCATTACCCCACAAATAACTGAATATATTAATAGATTAAATACAAATACTAAATGGATTAAAAGGATACAGTGAATTAAATGAAACACTAGCGACAGAAATTCACACAGTCATGCAACAACTTTGACAATTTAAGACCAAGGGCTTTAAAACGAAGATTGCAGGTTTTCTTTAGATTTGTAATACAACACTAAGTAGCTAAAAGTAATTAAACAGCCATGATGCACCTTCAATGGGCTAGACTGCACAATGAGCTACCAATGTCCTCCAAAAAAAATTATAATTTTACCTTCACATATACACAAACACATGTGGGTCATGTTGTCATGCTTTTAACATGCAGTATGACATTATTGTAAATAATAAAAGAGAATCTGAAATGTGTGTGATATCCAGTATTATTCCCTCAGTATCAGCATCCACAATATAGGTTATAGTCAGTATGACTTTCAGATAAAATGCCTTAATAATTTAGTCTTGTTTCAAGTCAACTCTGCGACAGACAATCTGTGCCTGGAGAGCTCTGTTACAGCAGGAAAATGAAAATGTACATCGGCGAAGAAGAGTAAGACAAGCTCCTTTAAGGCAGCTGAGACAATCTATTAAGACCTTTTTTTGCCCCAAACATCTTGATTTTCACCTGTTTATCAAGTCCGTGAATAGCCTCAAAAGGGAGGCATTTATGATGGAATGTGATTGGATTACATCAAACCTAACCGTGTGTGATTGGCTTAGCTAAGAAATATTAAATTCCTGTCTAAATGGATTCAGGGTCGATAACATGCTCTGGAAAACAGGGAAATGGTTAGGGTGAGGTGGGGATATGAAATGAGAGGATTTGATATTTCATCATTCATTTCATGCTTTAGTGCAGCACGGACACTGACACTAATGCACTGGAAAGACATGGCGCTGACAGCACACTGACATACTCATGTCCAATCACCTCTGCCTCAAAGTCCCTTCAAATGATCTATTTTTAAAATTGGGAAAAAAATGCTGGCCATGTTCTGATGTTCTTATCTGCAGTTAGGAGAAAAATGAAGTTGTGTCCAAATGGATCCAAAATCACAATAAAGCTTGAAGAAGGTGGGGAAAGTTTTACGGATTAGGTGAAATGCCTACTGTGCAGTGGAGGCCATTAAAGTGCATGAAAAATAGAAACAAAAATCCTACATAAATTGAAACTTTGTCTTGTGAGGAAGAAATATTGAAAAAAAAAATGCTCAGGAGTAATGAAAGATTGTTTATGTATTCTGGCATGAAATGGGGCAGTGTTGTGAGGGCGACAGGCGCGAGGAGACAGATGGACGGGACTGACAGCCCTGTATTCATCCTGCACGCCCCAGCGGCCGGACTGCTACTGGCGCTCGACAGAGCAATAAATCACCAGCTCTCCACTCTGTTCCTACAGCTTATTACATCCAAGATGACAAATAAATAATAATCCCTGTCATGCCAGCCTTTGCTCAAGAATTGAGCCAGAAACCTTTTGCTCATCACTCCTGATCTTAAGTGAAAACACTAGAACAAGGGAATTGAAGGCCATGCTTTACTGAGCTTATGAAAGTTGGAGTAAAAGAGAGAGGTGAAATAAGAGAAAGGGAGGCAAAAATTAAGGGGGAGAGAAAGCAAGGCATGGAGACTGATGTCACTGCTACAAAGCCCTTCTGAGTGTGAAAGGAAATGATCCAGCACAGAAAGGAAGAAAGAGTGGAAGTAAAAAAAGAGGGGCAGATGAGAATTGCCCTTGTGCGCTGAAGGATGAGTGTTGCTCAGTCAGTTGAATGGGACTCTGGAGAATAGAACAAATCAAAAGCAGTCATCACTTAACAGGGAATTGGCAGTAAATTTGCTAAATCCAATACTTTGACTACCTGCAGTTAGAGCAGATTGCATAAATAAGAAAAATATTAAAAAGTAAAAGACAACAGAAAGGAAGTTATTAGAACATCAATGTTCAAGCAAGTAAATTTCCTACAAATAAGTAAATTCGGAAGAGCCAAAAGATAAAAGAATGCTATATCTGTAGGACCTAAACATGTTAAAATAAAATTGAGTTAGTTTAGTTTAGCTTTTTCCAGTGATGGCCACATAACTGTTCCCTTCTCTGATGGGGGGCCAGGGTCAGTTTGTCACAGAAAAAAGGTTGCAATCGCAGGGATACCTAAATGTAAACATTTATTATTTTCCAAAAAAACATGCTGACACTCCAGTGCACCACAAATAACCGAATATTAATAACTCTTTCCAAGATCAAATATCCCTCTTTGGGTTCTTCACAGAAATAGAGTTTATGTTGTCCCATGCACAATCCTAGGTAAAAAATTCAGCTTCACTTGCCACAGAAGATCTCAAATGACTCATATCAGCAGTCTCTCAAAGTTCTTGTGTTCTTTCCTTACAATCCAGTCTTGTAGGTTCGATAGGCTAGCCCAGTAGATACCACTGTAGGCTCTCTCTCTCTCATCAACTTCCCTCTGAAAACCACAAAGCAAGCAGGCGAAGAAACTGAACTAAGAGATACAGGACCTACACAGCCCAATACATTTCAATACCAGTATGGTTGTTGAGATGGATTTTATCCCTGTAGATTTCATTATGATTATATTTGTTTATACTCAGAATAACTCATTTAAGTGAGCTTACTTATGTACTGTATGATCATCAGTGTGAACTGTGGGCCTGCATCTGGCTTGTGTTAAAGTTGAATGTCCAGTTTCATTGTAGTCAAAGCCAGTCTTAAACACAGATGCAAATATTCATCTGTCAGTCTTGATCTCGTTGGAGTTTTCAGGAGTTTAATGCGTGAAAAGGTATGCTCGCTATACATGCTGTCAAAAAGTGTGGACATCTTCATTGCGTGTTTTTTTTTTCATGTTAGGGTAGGTATCATTTGGGAGGGCGGCATAGAAGTCATTGAGACTGTTGGGTTTGAATGCATCTTTCAGAACATCACAGTTCTGTACCTCGGCCAGCTCAAACTGATAAGAAGGCTGGGCTTCATCGATGTCGGCCACAAAAGGGTTCTGGAAAAGATGGATTTCTTTTGCATGAACATGTTGTTCACTGAATCATAAATTAAATCATGCATACACCCACTTTTCACATGGGAATGCAACAGCTGGCTTCTCTGCAGAAAACCTTTGGGTAGCAAGGAGATGGTGAA
Source organism: Cyprinodon variegatus (assembly GCF_000732505.1). Taxonomy (NCBI): domain Eukaryota; kingdom Metazoa; phylum Chordata; class Actinopteri; order Cyprinodontiformes; family Cyprinodontidae; genus Cyprinodon; species Cyprinodon variegatus. Next base: position 1,055,024 of record NW_015150454.1, on the reverse strand, counting down.
GTTATGCGTTTTCACTTGTTCCAAAACCAGCACTAGTTTCACTTCAAAATGCTTTTATGTGGGAATATATGTCGCAAATTAGTTTTCCCTTGCCTTGTAGCTGCAAGTTAAGGCCGTTCGACATTTCTGTCACATCTTTAAAATCTGCGAGGTGCCATGCTGTGTCGATCAGCTCTGGGACCGATTTGCCTTTTGAATGAAGAAATGCATTAATTTCAGGTAACAGCTCGTAAAAACGCCTCAAAACTCTGCCGCGGCTCNCTCTCATCTTTTTAAGTGGGAGAACTTGCACTATTGGTGGCTGACTAAATACTTTTTTGCCCCACTGTACATTAGGTGGTAAAAGTGGGGAGTGGTGGCGTAGTGGTTAGAGAAGGGGGCGTGCGTTCTGTGCAAGTTGCCTTTAAAAAAATAGCTGAGTTAGTAACACATTTACTGAAATATCAAACTAATTAGCTACTAGGCAAAGTAAATATTCAGGTAAGTTGGGGGCATCCAACAAAGATGTCCAAGCCAAATTAGCTGACTCCTCTCGAGGTGGAAGTGAAGCAAATCCTAGCCTATCTATGACAACTGAGCTTCACGCACTATCTAAGGGAGTGTCCAGCTCTTTTCAGATGGTTGTATCTAGAAGCTAATTATTTCAGTAATAATACAGATTTCATGACTACAGGTGAGGGTAAATTGAGAGCCTTGCCTTTTTGCTCAGCTCTCTTCATTACCAATGCACCCTGTGCATTCTAGCAGCAACTGCTAAATTCTCCCCTCACTTGTGACCCCGAGATACCTAAACTCCTCCACTATATACAGGAACTCTCCTCCAACCTGGAGGGGCCAAGCCACCTTTTTCAGGTCAAGGATCATCGCTTTGAACTTGGAGATCATGATTTTCGTCTATGCCACTTTACACTCGGCTGCAAACTGCCCCAGTGTGTGTTGTAGGTCTTGGCAGGAGAAAGCTAAGAAGAACCACATCATCTGCAAAAAGCAGAATGTCCCTAAAATAAAATAGCCCTTGGCTGTGCCCAGAAATCCTTTCCAGAAAGGTTATGAAAAGGACTGGTGACAGAGGGACATGCACCAGGAAGACGTCTGACTTAATACCTGCAATGCAGCCCAAACTACTGCTCTGCTTGTACAGAGACCGTATGGCCCCTAATAAGGGACCAGCAACTTAATACTCCTGTAGCACCCCCTACATGGCACCACAAGGGACAAGATCGAATGCTTCTCCAGGTCAACAAAAAGCATGTGGACAGGTTAGGCAATCTCCCAGGCATCCTTGATCACCCTGCAGAGGGTAAAGAGTTGGTCCATATTTCCACAGCCATGACAAAAACTACACTGCTCCTCCTGAAGCTTAAGTTTGACAATCAGCCAGACTCTCCTCTCCAGCACCCTGGCATAGGCCTTCCTGGTGAGGCTGAGAAGCGTCAACCCCTGTTCTTCTGCAGGGGAGCCACCACCCCAGTCTATCAGAGTGGCACTGGCCCCGACCTCCACATGATGTTGAAGAGGCGTGTCAGCCATGACAGGCCAACAATATCCAGAAATTTAAGGTATGCAGATCTCATCCACCCCTGAAGCCTCGCCCCTGTGGATTTATTTGACCACCTTGGTGACTTCAGCCTGGGTAATGAAGTCACCTAACACCCCGTGTCCTCTTCAACCACGGACAGCATGTTAGACAGATTGAGGAGATCTTCAAAGTATTCCCACCACCATCGTCATAGTTGGGATGGTATATTTGACCAGGATAGACATTAATGAACTACTGTATTTACAAATTGTACACCCATTGTTAATGTGTTGGATTGTAGCATGTTAAAGATTTATGTTTTTCTGGTGGAAAGCAGGTAAAGTTGAAGCAAGGGAAATGTAGCTAAAATATTGTCTCTACTCAGTTCAATTATGATTTTAAAAGGAGCACAATTAAAAGTTGATGTCGGTTTAGTTTTAATACTTTCCCTCTCAATGAAGCTGTTGTGTAAAGTACACTTTGTACACTTTTTTATAGCCCTATGTTCTAAGGTTTCTTGAGATACATAATCTATGGTAAAGTCTACAGTACAGTACTTAGAAGAGTTTGTCTCTTTATTTATTTTTAAGATTTTCTTGACTCTTTCAAAGTATAGTAATATTTAATAAATGTTACTAATCAGAAAAATATAACTTTTTTTCAGAGGCAGCATTTCAGACTAAAATGGTGGATTTACTGATTCATTTGAATATAGAGTCTTCCCCTTGGCCGTCCCAGATACTGTACCAGTGACGAAAAGGCTGTTAATGTATACAACCGTGTGGGACCATCTGTACACCTCTTTACATAGATGCAGAATCAAGGCAGGAGGTGGAAGTGACTCATTCTTCCTCCAATTAAGAGAGAGCTATACAATAGGGATGCATATCTTTGCATAAAAGCATATTTGCTAGATTTACATATAATGTGTCTAACAGCTTAAGATTGTATGGATATTATTTTTTAAGGTTATATGTAAGAGAGTGCATTCATGCACTTAGTAAAGATGTGTCAGAATCTAAAAAAAAACAAATATATATATATATATATATATATATATATATATATATATATATATATATATATATATATATATATATATAAACACTCAAAAAAGTTCTGTAAGTTATCACCTATATATAGCCCATTCAGTTGAACTGCATGGCAGCTTATCATCAATTTCTTAACTATAACTGACAGGTGACTGGTAGGAAGGTGAGGATGTAATGGCAAAAAAGGGGAGGGCATTAAGCAAAACGATTTTAACATAATAGAAAAAGACACAACAATATGAGTTGATGCTCTTTAAGGAGCCAAGTTTTACCATTCTTTCAAAAGCAACCATAACCAGCTTATACCATTTAAAAACATGACTAACAGAGCAAAGTATCGTTCCCACCACTGACTGTTAGATTGCCTTGAAAATAAAGTGCTAAATCACATTTACCATCCACCACATTGAAAAGCAGTAGCAAGTCAGGTCTGACAGCATAATGGAGTTATATCTTTAATTGATAGATTTACATCTCTGATCATGGTGGATTAAAGGTGTTTCCCGTAATCATCTTTTCTGTTCTATTTATTCAGTAAGCTAAGAGATTCATGTTTTTTTATTTTTTTATATTTTTTTTTTATCAATGTCCACATTTAGTAATGTGTGAGAAATTATGCTCTCCTGTTCCAGAAAGACCCTTTTAATACAAAATAATACTCAGGTTTTTAAGAACATTTCTGGATATCAGTTATCCGTTAGTTTATTGAACCCATTAATCAATAACTTCCATCCAGGTTCCCCAAAAAATGTTTGTGTTTCAATTAAATGACAAAGTCGGGTGAAGGATAGTGGCTAGCACTGCATCACCCCCTAAACTCAGCCAGGCCAACCACACAAATATAAACCTCTGAAAAAATAAAAACAAATATCTCCAGGAGGTATGNCTTCTCGGGACACCTCCACGACAACATTCAAACATTCCTTGAAAAACTCTCCTTCAGTGAAAGGTTTACCAAAGCTTGCTATCAACTGAGCAACACGGAAGCTGGCCCAAACTGGTGACTGGTTCAGTTGAGTTTGCCGTACAAATGTAGTCTGCTGAGCTAACAGTCCAATTTTTAGCTTTGAGAGTTTGTCTGCTTATATTTTGCCTAGCAAGCTAGCACACTTGTCTTTGTGACGGGATTCGTAATGTCGGCGGATTCATAACTCTTTGAATACCGCCACCGCCTCTTGATAGACAAGACAAACAGCCTTTTCTTTGCACTGATCAAAAAATTAATCCTGTATCAACTGCGGATTAAATATCCATTATTGTGTTCTGGGGAGTCACGTTCACGATCTATGACTGGGGCAAAGTGAGATTTTAGTAGCAACTTTTTTTTTGTGTCTCTGGTATTGTTCAGGGGGCCAGGTAAAATGTGGAGATGTGCCGTGTGTAGCCTGCCGGCCTTAGTTTGGGGACTATGGGTTTAGAATGTTGACAACCTCTGATTCATCAGTGTATGATTAATATTATTTTTCATTTTGTAAGACCGAACAACAAAGGTCTTACAAAATGAAAGGTGTAAAAGTCTATCAAGACTTTGCATAATAATCAACCCCAAGTAAAGATGCAAATAACTGACCCAGGATTAAGTGTCAAAACATGGATAAAATTATTAAAAGTTGTGAAATCTAATTAACCAATAACGTCCACATATTTTATTTTTTTTTTTCAGTGTTAAGGTGTTGTCTTTTAGACGAGGGCAGTGCTGTTCATCATTAAGCGCAGTCAGAATGTGATAGTCGTGAGACAAACAATCATGCCTAAGGCATGCATGAAGAATGTTAAATTACCCAAATGGAGTCCAGTGCATGATTATTTTCCATTGTTTGATACCAACAAGGATATAGAATGCACTTCATGCAGCTCTGTTTGTAAATATAAACATTCAAATATAAAAAAACAGATATATATATATATATATATATATATATATATATATATATATATATATATATATATATATATATATATATATATATATATAAAAACACTCAAAAAAGTTCTGTAAGTTATCACCTATGTATAGCCCATCTACATTTAGTAATGTGTGAGAAATTATGCTCTCCTGTTCCAGAAAGACCCTTTTAATACAAAATAATACTCAGGTTTTTAAGAAAATTTCTGGATATCAGTTATCCGGTAGTTTATTGAACCCATTAATCAATAACTTCCATCCAGGTTCCCCAAAAAATGTTTGTGTTTCAATTAAATGACAAAGTCGGGTGAAGGATAGTGGCTAGCACTGCATCACCCCCTAAACTCAGCCAGGCCAACCACACAAATATAAACCTCTGAAAAAATAAAAACAAATATCTCCAGGAGGTATGGCTCCAAACTGATTTAATGTCTGCTGTTTTCAGTCAGAGTATTGCTGCTGAAAATCTTTTACAGATTAAAATCAAGTGGAGTATTGACTGTCCTCTTAAGGCTTATAGGACTAAAAGTTACTTTTTTATCACTAAACTCCCTCTCTGACATCAGTGACTGAATCAATGTTTATTTTTATTTTTTTCAGTTTTTTTTTTTGTTTGTTTGTTTTTTGTTTAAAACTTCTCAACACATTGGCATGGCATCACTTTAGCCTCATATGCACAGAAAAAAGCATCAGGATTCTGTGGTGAATGACCCTTAGTCTGTATTTCTTATATTTGTCTATTTGCATATACATTTAAATTACATTTTTAAAGTACTACAAGAGGTTTTCATTAATCCTTTACCAACACACAAAAAGCAACTTAGATTTTGTCAAAAATTTGAAGATCGTTAACCAGTGTTCAGGTTAGCCTCTTTAACCGTAAAATCAAGGCTTTTTAATGGTAGCACCAAGTGGCAATAAGTAGAATTCAGAGACAGATTCCCCTAAGCAGAACTATGTAAGCTTTTATATTTCATTTTTGCATTTTTTTTTTAGCTTTTAATTAGTTTTAATCATCAATAAATCCTAACCCTGTGAAATGTCCTGTTTTCTCTGGTAATATCTAAATAAACAAATGTAGGATAACAAATGTAATCTAAGTTTTTGAATACGAGATTGCATGTAAAATACCAGGTTTTTCTATCCTAAGGTAAGTATTTTCTTTCAAGAGATTCAAAAAAAAGATTGATAAAAATGAAACTAATTCAGGTAATACACATGGTTAACTATTAGAATGAAGTAAAAAGCAGTGGTTCACAACTTAACTTAAATTGCAAATAAGTATTTGCTATGAAACTTTAAACTCCTCTAGTTATTCAAGCTACTACCCTTTCAGGGAACAAGCCTAATATTTGAAATGAGGCATATACCTAATGCAGCCACACCAAAACAATTAAAAGACTTAAAGTACAGCAAATGAAAAAGCAGCAGGGTACAGTACATCAAATATGTCACTTTTGCAAGCTCATTCTGCTTGGATACTGCATGGGCCTTGATGTTTGTGTGCAATTGTGTATGTGGACTGTTGTACAAAGAAAATACAGGCCTCTGATTAAAGAGTGCACTGTCATAAAGGTTACTGAATTGCAAATAGTCCTCTCAATCTTGCTTGTAATGGTGACTGGTTCTAGGAAAGGGGGAGACAGAGCAAGTGTGCATGTGTGTGCGTGTGTGTGTAAAATAGGCTGAGAGTGGGAAAAGGGAGAGGTGCTGCCATGATAAGAATACAAACAGGGTGGCTGAGCCAGTCCCCAGTCTCAGACTAAGTCCCAGTCCCTTCACAACCACCACAAGAGACATTAATCACTGGATCACCAAGGCATGCTTAATTGCAAGTTGTATATCATGGTGAACAGAGTGGCTAAAGGGGGAAGGAAACTCATTATTTCGGTTTGCTGGATGCAGAGCTGGGTGTGCCTCATCTGGACTCCAGCACCTCTCTCCCTCTCTGTCATGGTACACCTGGGACCGGGCTCAATGTGACAAGGAAAAATGGACTATGCAGTCACCTCCTAATTAATACAGCTCTGCCACCACCGTTGTACTACTAAACACATTCACAAGTGATCATAAACCCACTTAAACAACCACACATGCAGATCAGACTTGGCTAGAGGTTAAACATGACTGATAAATATCACCAATTGTTCAAATAGCCACAGAAATGGAAAACTTGAACTTGTTCCCTATGATGTTGCTGATTTAACAGCATTGGTATCAAAAAATGTCTCATTTAGATATACCATATTTCCACTGTCATAAGGCAGTGCTCTAATCAAGGTCAAAGATGCCTTAGATGGACTTTTTTTTAACCAAAAGAAAAATGAAACCAGCTCCCAATTGGCCATTTTTATTTAGATCTTTTGCGAGTGCGTTTGTAGGCAGTATGCTAATGAGAAAGACTTGATAAATGACTAGTAATATTTTTCAGACATTTTGCTTTTGCTCAGAAGTTTTCCATTCTGATGCAGCAGAAAGATAATAAGGCACACTCTGCCATTATATCAATTTTTGTCGCCCAGATATTTCCAGCGAAGTTAGCAATGACGAGCAAAACGCAAATGAACGAGGGGCAGAGTCTGGCACCATTGATCAAACACTGTCATTTGGTCCGGGAGGCAACAAAATACTGCATGTAAATTTCTCTCCTAACAAGCATACACATAAATGAATGTACTAAAATAAACAAAAAAAGTTCATATTACTCTGAAAAACTGGTAAAAATAAAAATAAATATAAGAAATAGTATCATTCTGATGGCTTCTAATAACACTAAGATGTAATTAGGACTGAAAAATCAGCTAAAAATTGCTACTACAAAAGCATTTGTCCAATATGAAACTGTTTCCTCCTTTTTGGTAATCTCCTGGTGTAATGGGGTTCGTAGGTGTGTTGCATATTTTCTGTCAATTTTCTTTTCTTTTTTTTTTTTACGTCTCTCTAAATACCCATTTCTGACTGGAGATACAGTATACTGCCAATTTAAGAACTTTGTTTTGCATAAAGCTTTAACCTGGTGATACTAGTTTTACTTAATTCTGGCAGTGTTTTTCGGTGAAGGGGCAGTGTTGAGCTGTGACCACAAGAAATGGTCAGAAGACTTTCACACCCACCCATTCCCCTGAGGTCATTTGCTTGAGATTTTTTAACATCAAGAGCTTTGACCACTCCTCACATTTAGCCGTTTGCTCCCAAGTTGTAAAACTTCATGACCTGAGAGCCAGGAGGACCATTCGAAGACAGATAAAAAGGTCAAACAACCACTTCACGGTTAGACAAGAGGTGAGGGTGGGATACTCTGAAGAGGTTGAAAACGTAAAGGCAAAATACCAGCAAAAGTAGTCACAGGGAGGTCAAAGTGCAGAGGGAGTTCACGGGGGCAGCAAAGGGTACCAAGGGGAGGAGTGAAACAAGAGAGGAAAGAGAACAAAGAATGCAAAAACCAACATGCAGGAGCTTCCTTCACCTTAGTTTTCCTCCAATTAAGGATGCTGAGATGGGAACTTCCACCTCATTTTAAAACAAATGAGGTGGAAGTTGTTGGTGTCCTCAACACAACACATGTCCTTTGATCTGCAAAGGTTTATCCTGTTCCATACAGTGTCCATTGTCAACTTCATGTAACCAAAACAAAGTCCAAGACCACGCTGCTGTGGTTCAACAAAAAAATCAAGAAACATGTTGCTATAAATATCTATTGTGCATTTAAAAGCCTTTTAACACGCTCCAGATGAAACCAATTAAAAGGGAAGCCAATTAAAATGTATTTGTTTTTTACCTTTTAGTTTTGGTAGCATGGAATCCAACTCTTTTCAAACTACAGCCTCCAATTTTGGCATGTTGTGCATTTGTTTATTATTTCAATATCTTATGTTTTATTAAAAACGTATAGAGAATATAGCATCAGAAAAGTTAAAGAATTTTTTATGGCTATTGAGCTTTAAAAAGTCTTAGCAGCCATCAAAAGTTTTTTGTTTTTTTTATCATATTAAGTACTTTTGATTTAACATAAAATCCACATCAGAACAGAAGTAATTAAATATATAAAATATTTTTGTCTGTGGAAAATGCATCAGTATATAAGCCTTCCAATTTCAATCAATACCAATATTTATGAATTGTTCTTTCTTGCCTATTTAAAATAAAGACCAGGAAAAAAAGGGTGCATTTCAATTGTGTCCCTAACCGTATTGACTTATTTTGGCTGAGATAGGTTGAGACGCCACATCTTTTTCTTTGGTAAGAAACAAGTACAATTGATTCTGAATCGAAGTTCAAAACGATTGATATTGATCAGGTGTCTATCATGATATATATTGATGTTGATTTATTGTCCAGCCCTAATTATGACATCATATAGATATAAAATACCCACAGAATTTCAGAGCTACAATGCGTTGCTTTGTACTTGTGACAGTGTAATAACAATTAAGTTAAACCCCGAGCTTAATTTAAGATTAAATTATTTTTCAGGTTAACACAAAACACTTGCCATAAATCAGTGCTCTGTGGCTGCTGCCCTTTTCAAAGACGACATGTGACATGGTAAACACTATACAGCAGTCAAAGCTCCTTTTGCTACAGCTGCAGTAAGCTAGAGTTGTTGTCAGGCAACAAAACAAATACTTTTAAGCTTTTATTGTCACTACACTGTCACAAGCACAGAGAAACAAAATGAACTCTCTGCATTTTACCCATACTCTTGGGGGACAGTAGGCTGCCATTGTCCAGGGAGCAGTGTGGGCATTAAGGGTCTTTGCTCATTGACCCAGAGTGGAGACTTTGGGAGTGGGGCTTGAACTCAGAACCTCAGGATTCCAAGCTCTATGCCCTAACCATTAGGCCACCACTCCCCCAGTTTTCTGATGTAGGATTTTCGTAGGATTCTAGAGAGCAATGAAAGTGGCCTCCTCTTTATAAGTACCTCTAAGACTTCTCAGTCAGCTGGTCCATAGTGGTCTGCTATCTGGTTCCAAAATATGGAGAGACTGTTTAATTTAGTAAAACTCCAATGCAGTCAGTGACCTGAAGTGGGGCTAAACCTAGAATTTGCAGGTCAATTGCCCACTGGACAAAAAGTTACACAATGTTGCTTTAAAGAAATGTGGTGAAAATGATTTAATGGCAATCTATCAGCGGGAAGATTGACACAATTACTTTGACGAGAGCAGGATTCATAAGCTATCAAATTAATCCACAGTCAGTTTGCCCATAAAAGGTTTAGAGACAAAATGAATAGATATGGTGAATAATATTGAGGTTTTACAATACAAATTTAAGTTAAATACATCAGTTAAAGGTAATTATATGAAAGGCTTAGCCCTTTTCTTGTTTGTTTATAACCATCAAGCATGTGAATCTGAAAAATAAATAAATAAATAAATAAAATAAACTGATACAGAATAGTTTTTAACTAAGGGTACCAGAAAGTGATTAAACAGAAGTCTGCTGGTAAAAAAAGGGGATGTAAACTACCGGTAGTAGGAAGTGAAATAATCTTATAGGAGGACTACAAAGCAATATCAAACTAAAACACCATAAAACATGACACAAGAAATGTTTATGTTTACGGTGGTAATTCATAGAAGTATCATGGCCTCGGGGTGAAAAAACAAAACAACCACTAAAAGCTATAAAATGGTTGCAAATATATTTCAAAGAGATAAATATCATAAAAAAAAACTGCATTCAAGGCAAGACATGAAAACTGACTTTTCAAGGATTTAGTTGAAAACAACACATTTTGGGTCATTTGGAAGGATTTACTTCTCAGTTTTCACAAAGAAAACCCATGTAACACCATGTAACTTTTTTTTCTAAAGCCATCCAAAAAGTTAAGTATAACCCTGGGAAGTGCACACGGTAGAGGGAATATTTTTTCTGCATATTATTAAATGAAATGCATCAACAGAAACAGACAAGCACAATGGGCAATTGACAGTGCTCTAAGAATCCATAAATCCTGCCACACACTGAAGGGCTTGCAAGAAAAGACATACATTCCTCAGAAGTCAGCCAGGCCTATTTTGCTAACATGAGCATATGTTAGGAAAGCAAAAAAAGTGGGTGCAAATATCATTCTGCAAGATCTCTGAGGCGTCACCCACGACGGAGATCGCTCCCTCTGATTACAACCAAGGTAATACTGGCTTAACAGAACTAATATTTGCATGGCAGTCATAAATCACTCACACTTTGTTTAACCCCGTATTAGTCGCTCAGCAATAAAAGAAAAAGTAATGCATCTCTTGCCAGCCAAGCCCAACAGCTGTGCTGATAAAAGGGAACCACAAAACCAATATAATGGACTCGGAGTAAATCAGAGTGATGTAACGATAACACAAAGTGCATAGTTTAGACAAAATAACTATGGTGTGATACGTATGATTTTCATCATAAGGGGTTCTTTGCAATGTTGTGTGCTTCTAGATTCTTCACTTTCCTTATACAGAAAATATGAACAAATATTTAGCAAAATAAGATCAAAAATTAAAAATATGAAAGACTGAAACCTGTACACCTGCCGTTCAAGTCGGTTCAGCTGCTGTGAAGCCAAACTTCTATTACAATATGCTCACAAACTTTGCCAGGCAGTAAATCAGTCAAGAGTAAATGCCTTCTTTTATCAGATCATAAAATCTGCTTGTAGGCATTTAATTTTCTCCTCCCTTACTTTAACGGGAAACCAGACAGCCTAGAGAAACCATGTCTTGTTTTTTATAGAGGTTACAGGAAGAAAAGCAGGTAAGTAAACAGGGGCTGAGCCCAGCGCTCCTACGTGCATCTGATTTTTGCCTGGGAGCAACAATAATGTAGGGAGCTGCCTCTCTTGTGAAAGCAAGTATGAGTGTTGTGCATATTTTATGTGACAGATGAATGAGGAAAGACTGAAGAGCATTGTTTGTTTTCTGACAGTTACTGTGCTAATGCTTCGAGCAAAAATCTACACTGCCATCAAGATGCTTCCCTGGAAAGTTCAGATATAAAATTAAATTTGCAGGAAGGTGACTGGTGGCTCATCTCTTTTAAAAAATAAAAGGAACCCTACCTTGAAAATTGACAAAAAGCTGTTCATGCTGTACAATTAGTGGCCTTAAGGGGCAGTCTGTCCTTACTGCATTTTTATTAAAGGGTTTTCTGCCGAATATGTTTGCAAAAAATGAGGCTTGGATTTCTTAAACCCCTGGCCCAAACAGCAGCACTTGTAAACACTTTCCACTGTGATATTTTTTCGACACTAGGTGAGGTCAGAAGTTCAGAGTCCAGGTTTTAACAGTTAAGGCTGAGCTGTGAACTTGTGACCTCCTGAGGCAAATAGGAAAGGGGGGGTACTAAAGGGAAGACAAGAGAAGGAGGGGGGTCATCTCTCTTCAATGCAGAGTGACTGGATTTACAGCTGCATGCTGACTGCCTTGCAAGCACAGCAGAAAACACCTGATAGCATCTCCAAGGGGGAGGAACCACCCGACCCCTTTGTTGTCTCACTAACAGTCACCCTGGTACCATAAATCATGTTAATTACTTGACTGATGGAATAAATCTTTTACAAAAGTCAGTATTTCAGGTTAGGAACAGGAGGTTTCCGCACTGCATTTGTGCTTGCTATGCGTTATCTGTCATCTCGAAGTCACTGTGTAATCTGTCCATTTGTTGTTGCTCGAGTAAGGATTTTTGAAGATGAGGATAGGCTGAGGGAGGGCTGGGTGTTTGTGACACACATATCTCTCAGTGATCCATCTTCCAATGGGTGGTCTCTCAGGGTGCATTTTCTAAAACAAAGCTAATGTGAAACTCATGATCAGCAGGTTTATACGTTGAAATGCAAATTATCTTTAACTCGCAGATCCAGGGAAGGAAAGATTACAAAGGAGAACTATGTTCCATTACTTCTCAAAGCAGCAGGGTAGAAGAATTAAAGACATCAAGCTTTGTCTCTGTGAATGTGTTATGTTTAAATGTGCCTATTAACAAGAAATTCCCACTAGATGCAAATTACAACCCAAGTAGTCTGCAAAAAAGGAACAAGTATTGAATACATAATAAATATTAGCAACAGAAAGGAAAATACAGTCAATGTAAAAAGCTTAAATATATCAACATCTACAAGTAAATTACAACCAAACCTGTTCAAACCTAAATCTGCATGTTAATGTACCTGCAGGATCTAATGTAAAAAGCTTTTTCAATACCAGGAATCAAAACAGAATGTGATTTTACCATAAAATAGAAATGACCAGGTATTATTCCTAATTATGGAGTAAAATTGTTTCTGAGAAGACGGATAAAGGCTTCTATGCACTCACCACATGCCCCCAGTACATGCCTAAGAAAACATGCCTGTTAAAGCTTGTTTTACATTGACTGCAGAATATTGGTAATATGTGACATGTCATGAATAAATAAGAACAAGAACAAGCAGAAACTGTATATTTGAAGAAGGTGATTTTCGTTTTCTTGCACAAATTGAAGAAATTAAGTAAGTTTCGTCTTTAAGATCAGTTTGTTTTAAACTTTAAATCTCAGTGGCTGAATTTGCATATCGAGAGGGGTCAAACCAAGAGCTTATTGAAAGAGCTGCTTTTTTTGGCTCAGCAGGAAACACATCTTTGCAGTGTTTCCAGTTGGTTTAAAGCAAATTACCAAGCACCACAAAGCATATTGTAGTTTGGTAATGTGTCTTCATACACATTACCTCATCACATATGGCTTCAATAAACTGAAAGTAGAGGCTGCAACCTAGCATGGACCACAGATCAGTAATGGAGGAAAATTTTAATAAATATATTGCTATTCGGCAAGCTGTTGTTACGTTAAAATGTCAGCTAGTAATGGTGATGTTGCTTCCAGCCATGTCTACGTGAATATTAGGAACACCCGAGATGATGGCGACAGCAGACACCACTGATCGTTCATGTGAGATAAATGTTCACCATAGCAAGCTATACAAAGTTATTTTAATTAAAAGCGTTTGCTGCTGCCCGGTTGGCTTCCAGTGTGAATCTAACAAATCATCCAAGCCAGTTTTTTTCCTTAAAGTGATGTACTACCTTCTTTAATTTAGTTGACATAATTGGAAAGCTTGCAATCCACTCTTAACCCAAAACGGCCTGTGGTTGACTTAGTCATGGTTTTGCCATGGTCTGTCACCGATGTTTAGATGAGACAAAAACCTTTAATCCCTTAAATATCACTGCACTAAAGCTTAGAGTAGAAATTGTACTTCCCATCTGTAAAAAGCAGCTATACTACAACTTCATCATAAAGGTGGATGCATCATTCTTAACAGTTTATTGTTCAGACAGATTTTGTAAAATTGAAGGGCATATAAAAATGGATACTGTCGCCCGTGGCCAAAACACAGAACTGCAGCACTCTTCTGCTCATTCTTGTAGCCCACGTTACTACTTCACAAGCTTTTTTATAAACTTCTGTAGAATAACATGGCGTTGCCATTTGTGTTTGAGTTGAGATGAATGTCGGTTGCTTCTGAGTATCGACAAAATCCATTTTGAATATAACACTTCGATTGATGCTAGATGTGACCGACTTAACATGAACACACTTGACTCAGATACACAAAAACAGTGAGTAAACTTGTGAACTGAAGTACATTCAGGGAAAATTGGCTACAGGTTCAAAGATACATTGGCATTGAACTAATGAGGTATCAGTCTTCTCATAAAACAAGGTTTTAGTTGTATAAGGTAAAATAAAAAGGCTATTGTCAGGATATTTTTCGGTAAAAACACACAAAATGTCTCTTTAACAGAGACCTTTTTGATGATAATCTGATAATCTAAAGTTTTGTTTAATAAGATTTATCTTTAGTATTATCTTAAGAAAATGGGTAAAAACCCTTACAAAGCTTTTGACTAGATTATCCACAGCGAAGACATATTGAGCTATCTGTTTAACCATTTCCCCATCCCTAGATAGAGTATTAGCATATTATAAAGTTGCTTTTAGGGGGTTAATGTGGGTTTTTAAAACACAGGTTGACCTGCTAAAAATCAGCATTTGGCTCCTTTCCCATTTGGCAAAAGAGACAGGTCTGAACCTCCACTGGCAAGCTGCGTCTCCTCTGTCTTCACACCACTGCAGGTCTGATGATGCCATCACGCTGGGTTTGCATTGATAATGTCATCATTACAACTTAAATCAGGAAAGTAAATAATGGAGAGCAACAAGGAAGAAAGCCAAGGCATAGTAAGTGTGCTTTATTGTTTTGCTCTTTTGTGCATCCGAATATCTCTTGCCAGTGCTGTGCCATGTTTATCGAGTGCCAGTAGAGTTGTTTTGGCTTGCTATGTCAGACAAGACTGGCACGATGTTGAGACGTACCCTGTGCTCAAATTATCACGTAAATTGGCGGGTCAACGCAGGTCTGTTTACCCCACTGTATGCCGATCGGACCAGAGCTGTTTAAAGATGTTTTTTTTTTAGGTTTTTAACAGCACTAGTGGCTTGTTCTTTTTTATACAGTGGGCTGTCAGGGAAGAGGGGAGAAGAGAGGGGGAGAGACATGCAGCACATGACCCTGAGTTATCAACGTCGAGGACTAAAGGGCTGGTCATACTCCCACAGCAGTTTGCTTGTCGCAGGTATGATGCAGATATTTTATGCTCAATTTTGAAGTGTGGTCTGCCCTATGTTATTCCACGCCACAACGCAAGAGGGACAATCATGAACTAGCTGTGGGTCTTGATATGGCCGACGCGGTAAGGAGGTGGAAAAACCAAGAGGCAAGTTGGCAAGTGACAACGGAGGGACATGAGGGCGAAAAAGAGAGGGGATCCAGTTGGAAAAAGGGTCTCAGCGTTCTTGCTCACCTCGCTCTTCTAGCTAGTCCATCTTCACGAGTTGTTTTCCGCAATGGCGGTCGTGCAAACAAAACAAGCTGGTAAGGTACCAAACTGGAAAGTAGTATTTCAGAGCAGAGATTGCTGAAAAGTCTGTACCTCAATAAAAAAAATATAAATGAAACTCTTTTCCTGCTTAACTATCTAACATTCAAAAAACTTAATGCAATAAAAAAAAAATGTAAAGCCATTTCTTAAAATGAGATCTATAAAAAGGCCATGCTGTTTCATTTTTTTATGCTCCCAGGTTGAATTTAGCTGCATCAGTCTTAACTTTAATCCAAGGAACAGCATGCCAAAGACATGAAAGGTCACTCACACACAAAAACAGTCTCTCTAAGAGTGCACTCTTAGGCTTTTGGGTAATTACAGTTCTTTCACTTGAGTGTTTTGTGTTTCGCTTTGCTTGTTCTGTCTCAAAAGCTAACAACCACTCATTATTCACGGTTTGAGTTGGGCTTTTTTTCCCTTCAGAAGGGCAAATTACACACAAGAGTGACAGCTCTCAGAGAAAGAGAGCACCAACAGCCTCTCTATCCTCTGGTAAGTGTATTCTTAAATCAAAGGGGCAGGGACAGAGACTTCGGCCGGCAATCTGTTGACTTTGTAGCAAGGGCAGCAAAGAACTAGTATCATGGATATACTGTACTCTTAAAAGCCCACTCCAAACCAAGTTGCCTTCCATAATAACCATAAAGCCTCGATGCAATTTTGAGGTACTTGTCTAGTATCTTAGCATCTTAAGAGATGTAGAGTCCATCCATTGTAACCCCCCAGTTAAACCCCACATAAGGCATTCCTTATTCAAAGCTGGACTTATTCAAGAGTGTATGCTGTGTGTCAAGAGGCTTTAAGTCTTATAGAGTCTAACTTACAGCATACAAGGAGGGCAGCAAAGACAACCAAAACTAAAATGCAAATACTTCTACATATCCACATCCTGCTGCAGACAAACACAGACACCAATGTACCTGCACTGTTAGTATGAGGAATGTTTCGCCTTTGGAAGGATTTATGATGGCAAACAGAAGGTAATGAAACCCAGGAAGATATTTACAGTCAGTGTCA
This sequence comes from Cyprinodon variegatus, assembly GCF_000732505.1. Taxonomy (NCBI): domain Eukaryota; kingdom Metazoa; phylum Chordata; class Actinopteri; order Cyprinodontiformes; family Cyprinodontidae; genus Cyprinodon; species Cyprinodon variegatus. Next base: position 1,038,620 of record NW_015150454.1, on the reverse strand, counting down.
GAGCTTATTACCCCAGAGAGGAAAATGGGGTCAACTGAAAATTCTTGCTGAAAACTGGGTGGTGTCTCTAGCCTTAAAAAAAACAAAAAAAACAGAACAGTCTTCCTTCTGTGTCACAAGACATTAGAGATCTTAAACAGAGAGGTCAGTGTAGAAAGATACCACATCAATAAGGCAGGGAATAAATGGGCGATTCACTACAAATGTCTGATGCTCTCATTATTATCCCACAACATTTTGCACATGGTGTGCAGTTTAATCACTTAACGATGGCCCATAACTTTCAAAGTGTAGCCTTTGGGGCAACTGCATTTAGGGCATTTAAAGTATAGCACAAGACAACCACGTGGATACAGAGCTGCTTATATATTCTATAGAGGAAGACAGGCTTGTGAGGTGCACATGCCCCTTATGGTGGTACTTTTAATGATGTTAGCAAATGACCCAAATCCCCTAATTATACACTCACCAAATTTGCAAGAACACAGGGTCACTTCATCCATTTGTTGAATTGTGCCTCTTTTCATTGCTAAAAATGGCCATTTCATTTGAGCATTTCTTCATTTTCTATTCATAAACTTAACCATTACATATTAATTTATTAATACATTTTTAAGAGTTTGATAGATTTTGGAAAAAAATAAAAATATTAAAATCTCAGTCTATTTAAATATGTTTTTTTTTTTCTCTCTTTTCTGATTCCATTTCAGGTAAGTCAGCCATATGTAATCTGAGAATTCAACTTCATTTTACCAAAGCTGATACTCTAAGTTTCTTTAGATTAAGGATAAAACTCAATATCTTTTTTAATTTGCTTTGATAGCTCTATTTAAACTATACTTAAACCTAGTTTGAATCTGTATTCAAACTTTTCTTTTTTTTATGTCAATATAATTTACTTTTGAATATTCATAAAAAAGACCACTATGATATGTACTGTTGCTGAAATGTGGAGATAAAGTTGCTTAATCTTGGAATATTTCAGGTCAATTATAGCTCTAAATAAAACCAACAACCAAAGAACTTCCAACAACCTAAGAAGTTTTCAAATTGCCCACCCCATCATCCCAATAACTGATTCTTGGATCAGCATTGTTAGAACGAGCAAATATAGAAATAATAATATTACACCAGGGATGCAGCCAAACATCAGTCCTTACAAGCTACTATCCCTGATTTTAAAATGCATAATGTTCTCCTAGTGCAAGACATCAGAACTACAGGACTGGAACACCCATGCTGCACGTGTCAAAGCCAAATAATCCATCAGCACAAAAAAAAGATTAAATGTAAAGATGAAGTTGAAGTAACTGTATCAGACATTGTAATGGCATTGGTTTGGGGTGATGAAAGACGGTAGTAAAACATCCACAACAAATTCAATAGTTTCTAAAACAGAGTTAAAACATAACCGCAACCCTGAAGTCTACAGACATGGTTCTTTGTTTCAGCTCATGTGTTTTAAGGATGCTGATGGTTGCATTGGCTCAAATGTGCAAACACACCAATGTGTAACTGGTTATTCAGATACGGGATCATGACAAAGGTGCAGCTTCAGAATGATCCACTCTGGGAACTGGTTTCAAATGTAATGGGTTTCATAGCCACCTCGTCATGCCCCTAATTGACCAAGAAGTTCTTCTTATGCACTCAAACACAGCTCCATCTAGATGGTCCTTTAGTACTTGCCTGATGTTTATTTATCATGCTTGCATTAAGAAGTTTCACAATGTGTCAATAACTTTTAGAGGTTTCTGCACCTCCACTTTCGGCTTTAATCTTAAGTTTTGTAGCCTTCTACTATGTTATCAGATTTTCAAGAAAAGTTTTACCCATGCAAACTAACCATGTTTCAGTCTTCCCTTTAGACCTTCCAACCATTTTTCATATGCAAGGATTACCTTCATAATACAAGCCACTACCATAGTATTGACCCTTTGCATTTATTTTGACTGGTTAAGAAAGGATTATGAAGTAAAAATGAGTGTGCTGTCCAAGCAAGCTTTTATAGAGATAATTAAAACATCCTGGCTTTCATAAAAGCACAGACCTGGCTTAGATGTGCCCATACTTTTATGGATATGGATATGGATAATTGTAAAACCATACAAAGATTTAATATCAACAACTGATAAGTGTTGATAACTTTCTGTTCACACATGACTCTACTAAACTAGGGCATGTAAGCAAAGACAAAATTATTGTTCCCCTGGCATGTTACAAAGACAGGATGAGTACTATCATCCATTATTGGCAGAAAATTCACAGCATTCCAAGAGATTAGTGTTTTGAGCTTTTAAAGAAGCCCAAGGAAAGTCCAAGATTTAACCATCCACCTACTATTTAGTAGAACGGCTGGAGGAAAAAAATAGGAAAAATGTCTCTGAGGGTCCCAAGACAGCACAGCAAAATAATTCAATGTCTTCATCGAGATGACAGATTTCCTGCATTGTTTATTGTTTATTTGATTCCTTAAAATATATCATATAGGCAGCAGTGATATGAAAACTAATAAATACGATTTAGGAAAATGCATATTACACTATAACATAAGGAGCAAAAGCTTCATCCGACCCTAGTTTAGCGAGGAAAGTCATGAATGTCAAACAGCTCTTGCAAATCTTGCACCCCCAAGTTGCACTATCATTTCCTCTGGGAACAAACTTAAATAGCTCTCACTGGTTGAGATCCATTATCCATCACAGCATCCCCATTCATCTCAAATGCATAATTTCTATGGGTGATGTGTTGCAGTTCCCAATACATCAACATTATTTATGGTTTGACATTATAAAAGTAAGTGCATAATTTATGGACTTAAATTAATGCACTACCTTCCGTGTGCTGCCTGTTTTGCTGAGATCCAAAGCCAGATTGCAGCATGCCAAAACTATGGAGCAATCCCATTTACAGCCCAGAGCCCAGAGCAGCCTTGATTTATGGCAGTAAATTAAAAAGAATGAAAAATTTATGACAGCAATTTGTGGGCAGTCATAAAACTATTATAGAACTTTGAAGTGGCATTTTGTCCTTTTGCATGTAAGTGAAGCAAGATGACCCAGTGTTACAGAAATATCGTAACTCCTTACTGGAAATGATCACCATGTGTGCTAGCAACATCTACAAACATTGTGAAGGTAAAAAGAGAGAACATTATTAAATCTAACTCAACCTCTCCTTATTCCAAAGAGCGGTTCACCCATACATGCCTGCTAACTGTGTTTTCAGCTTCTCTTCAACTTGAAATTGAAGCTCCAGATGGCATTCTGACTGGATGCCAAGCCATGATTGAATGAAAGCCCATCCTTGACTGACAAATGATATATTAAGCTTTCAGTCAGCAGGGTGAGGGAGGCCAGGCATGTCAGTTACCTGCAACGGCAAAAACTCAACTTGTCGATCTGCCATTGGCAGGGCTAAACTAGGTCTGAAATGTTAAAAGCCTGACACACACACTACTTTCTTCCGTCCATTTTCAGCCCAGTCACTTAGACATCTCTGCTATGTTATTGCTGTGAATCCACATGTGCTATAAATATAAGCATTGTAGTCATATGAGAAATTATTTTCATCACACAGCATTTAATCCTAAATATAAATGGTAAAGCGACCTTTATGAGGAAGAATACTTCATTGGGGATTACATCATGAAATGGCTCATCCTTGCAAATTATATCAAATTTAAATGGCAATGTTCAAGCTATCTTTGGCCACTAATAAAGATCTGAGCATGACGACCAGGAGCGTTGGGCAGCTCTGAGAGACCCTCTCCTTGACTTTGCTGGTGTTGATTATGGATGATTAATGGGGTATAAGAAGAGAAAAAAAGGTCAATTCCTGGGTTCTAGAGGGGGCAGCTACACTGGGAGTAATTAAGACACTTGTGTAACCATGATTAATACCAACAAGGAAATGCTGCTGAATCCCATAAACAAGGCAAGCAAATGGTTACGCTATACGCAGTAAACAGTATTTTTATGATTGCAACAATTTATAACATCAGCTGTACGTAATCCACATAAATATGTTACGCTTACCTTATTTGATAAAATCACAATTGGTTGAGGTCCAGCGAGGCAGGCAGACATGAAAAAAAAGACAGATTAAGTGTTATAATACTTAATGGTATGTTGTTTGCAGTGTAAAGATGTTCATGTTATGTCAGCATCTCAATGGCGGCTCATTGCCACAGAAGAATCAATCAATGTCAGTTCTGCTGTCATGCCAGTCTCTTCCTAGATGGAATACATCAGCACATTCTGGGACTAGCTTTTACCTACATGAGTCTACGAGTATTTTGTAGCATGAACACACAGGCAACCCATCAGACGCAGATATAATAAAATGCTTTTTTAAATGTGTTTATAGTTTAGGCACTGATGATATACTGCCAAGACATTCTCATCTGTGGCCATCTTTATTTTGTGACCAGCTTCCAAAGAAGGATTAACATTATTAGTTTTGACAGTTTGGGTAACAGATATCATTTCACCATGCTAAGCAATTAATTCTGCTTATCTGGTCTCATGTTCATTCTGCAAGAAACCAACTTGCAGGACATGGGACAACACAGATTAGCATAGATGTTCAGGGTTTGGAGTTAATCAGTAACATTTATATCAGAAATATATATTATGAAAGTTGATAATCACTTAATTAAGCTAATTAATAACCTAACTTTTTTTATTTTCTGTCTAATAAAGGTGTAAGGTGTTTTCTCAGCAATGTCTAATGGTAAGACTGCAGACTGCAGCGACATGAAGCTGATGCCTTCATTGATCCCACTCTGGCTGCATGCTCCTCCGGTCCTTGGCGGTCCTCCAACCATCTCCAGGAGTTAGCCTATAGATGCTAGCCTTGGCCCTCTGTCGTCTATTCCTGCCCTGTCTCCCTAGTGGGCTCCTTCCATGTCATGCTCGTTCTTCACAGCAACAGTAGAGTGACATCATCTCTGCTCCTGGTGTAAATATTTTTTAAGCTTGTGGCTAAAAGGTCCAAATACAATTTTTTGTGCTGTTCTCATATCTTCTCCAAAACAGAACTCTTGTAGACATCGCCTAATATATGAGTGAAAAAGACAGAGTTAGAATCCTTTAAGTCTAATTCTAAAAAATATAACTTTTAAAATTATATCTTTAACAGAATCAAATGAAATAAAAAAAAAGTAAAAAAATTAAAAATAACTTTTCACAGGATGGTCCACTGAGGTCTATTTTTAATTAATTTATTTTGGGTGACAGGATGGTTAAAGTCAAAAACTGTTCAGCTTAAATAGCACAAACTGATAAAAAAAAAAGGAATCTTTAAAATACATTAATAACTTTTTTTTTTTTTTTTTTAATTGTCTGATCGCTTAGTTTTACTTTTTGTTGAGGAACCCTGCAATCAGCAGACATTTAGCTCATTTAACATATCCTTTTAAGCCTATTTCGCTGTTAGAAAATACAAGATTATCAGTATGTATCTGCATTGTGTAAGCGTGTAGAGATATCAATGTTATTTTGAACTTTTGGAAGTATAATAACTGAAACAAACTTTTCAGTTGACAGTTGACAGTGATCCAAAGTAGGAAAGCAGTCTAAAGGACAGATATTCTGTCTGATTCTGGAAGCACTGGCATTCAGTTGGATAGTAGAAGGCTCACAAATTAGTGTTTACAGTCTGCACACAAAGCTACAGCAGCAGTTAGTAAAATATTGACGGTTGCAGTGCTTATCACTAATAAAAAAAACATTCATATATATAAGGTTGTTGTTTTTTTTTGTTTTTTTTATGTTGTTTCTCCAAAGTACTAAGCCAATATTCCAAAGACTAAAATGCATACACACTGAGTTTTGTCACTTGCACATATAAACAACTTCTGACCATTTGGAGAGGTAGATCAGAATATCAATGTTGGTAAAAGTTCAAACACTAACAATGACACCCCCAATTCCTAGATCGCTGAATTTCTGATTTAAAAAGAATTAGAATATTACCACCACAACAGAAGTGATCCTATACAGAATAACACACAGCTGTCCTATTCCAACGCTTGTTTAGACAGAAGGTCCTGTGTCAAATAAATTGAAAGTGAGTTTGAACATCAGGGCAACAGTATGCTGGGTGGCTTCATGTGTCAGCCGACAGAAGACTACTAGGGCTGACAGTCACCAAGCAGCTCCCTGTGCTAACCCAGCCTCTACCAGAGGCTCTCTGAAGAAATAGCATCACATAAGACAAAGGGATGGGTTCCATATGGCCACGAATCACAGCCTTCAAAACGCAAAAGAATGGGTCCGTGAAGAAAATCTGCATGACAGTGCCAGGAAACAAGTGGCATGTTACTGGGATCTCAGCCAATAAAACTAAAACTTGTATAGAAGCTATTTTGGTACGCAAAATTAGCAAGCATATTCTTTACAAAAATATATTCTTAATTTAGAGTGGAAATATTTCGATTTTTTTTTTTGTAGAATATGTAACCCCACCCCCATTTTTTATTTTTTTTTTTACCCTAAATGAGATTTAATTAAACAATTATTTTTAGAGTTTTCTTTAAGTTTGGGTAACAATAACCTAACCCTAACCCAATTAAAATTTGTTTATTATCAGAAAATTTAGAGAGGGATTCTATTAATTTTATATTTTCCTCAAAATATGTTGAAATTGTTGAGTATTATTCCATCAGCTTCCTAAAAAAATACATTCATCCATGGGACTCAACCTTTCTCTATATAGAAAGGTAAGACGACTTATACATACATTTATGGAGCAGACAAACAACGCACCTGGAAATTGCTCCTAATGAGGAAACAGACTAAAGGAGGAAAATTATTGTCTTGCTGATGTCTTGGTTAAATTATTTTAATATTCTAATGAGGTCATGGAAAGAAGCTCTGTTTTAGAGAAGATGCATAAAATAAATATACAGATGTAACTCCACCAAAGTTGAATGTTTTGAAATAAACTATCAGATGCTAATCCAAAATTATCTAGATTATCCCAAACAGTTTGAAGTCATGGTAATTGTAGTGTTTATAAACTTCTGAAATAGAAAACAAAGTCATAAAAATATATTTAAACTAGCTGTGTTAATCCTATGTGACATAAAATAAACCTCTTGTTGGTTTTAATGTGCAAGAATCTTTTTTTCTTTAATCTGACATATTTTTATACAGTGTATGTAAATATTTGGTTTCAACTGCATCTTGTTTGCCCCTAATATGATATGTTTTGGAGCTACGCTCTGCAGGTTTCTGTTATTCTGAGGTTTGAAGTCATGTACAAACTGTTTTACTCATACATTCATCAAAAGGAGCCCTGTTTGGCGCATATTTGGACAATGTGGAAAACTCGTATTCCTGAGCAGGACAGAAAGCAGGACTTTTCATATCCGTGCACCAAGTACACACAGTTTTGGCAGCACGTTTCCTGTAGGAACCCCACGTCTCTTTTGTCCCATCCAAGTTTGTCAAACTGCTGTCATTTCAATTGTTCTGCCACGGGAAAATTATAATCCACCTGTCAACAATGACAGGATGTTGGAAAACTTGGAGAACGGATACTGTAGGGCCCTGAAATTCAAACCAGGGCACTTACTGCCAACTATAACCATTACACAATTCATTTTTTCTGTTTATTTGAAAATTGCACTGAATCCCTACTGCCTCCCTGACCATCAAACCACAATCAATTTCCTGAGCCAGGCTCTGATATGAGTGAAACTGGAAAATGAAATATTGACTTGGTTAGTGTGGGGTTTTATCTCCTTAAATTGTTGACGACACAATAAAAACTCCATTGAGAAAACTTAACAAGTCCAGCATTTTTCAGATAGCGGAGCATGACTTTATGATAGCAGTCTTATATTTCAGGGTTACAATGACACTGAATTAATAACTTGATTCATGAGTCCATTCTAAGCTATTTCCATAGTTAATCAACCCTAAAAGGTAAAGAGTTGCCTCCACAATTTGAGATTAATGCCGTCTTGCCCAACTTGCTCATCGGCATCATCAAGGTAATTAAGAAAAGGCTCTTTTCCATAGTTTGACTTCATAATGAAAGTCATGGAAAAGACCTTGACTGAGATTTTGTGGGGAAAAAACAACTACAAGATAATGTTGTTGACATGCAAAAAAAAAGTACATAAAAACATAAATAGAAAGGAGTCTTCTCATATCCTCCACATAGAGTGTGACTAATAATACTGTGGAGGATTGGTTCAGTTCACAGTTAGAGGCTGTAACACCAACGGCCTACTGAATAAAGCTGAAAGGGATCACTTTGATCTTTGTGCCTCCCTAAATCAACACCAGACAAGGTTCATGCAAAGGCCAGGAAAGTCATCTGATCATCACATTCCAAAACCAAGCATTACGTGATTGCCATGCACCTCTACAGGTTAAATGTCAGCAAAAGTTCAGGAAAGCAAAAAAATGTATTTCATTTGTCCTAAACATCAAATATGAGAAGAAGTTACAGGTAAGTTTTGTCAGGAAAAAAATATCAAGAGTTAAGTATATTGCCAATGTTCATTTATATTCAAAATAAAATAAGATTCGAAAGATTGGGTAAAAAAGCTGTAAAAGTAGAGAATGGAGAATTGGTCTAATGAACACAAACAGCACTGTTGTACAGATGAAAATGTATCACTAAGGGATATCTCTGATACAATTATTGATAGCTTAATGGCTCATAAACTACTGTATAATGGAAAAATAACTATTCTAAAAGTGTAGAAGCAAATTTACAATTAACAACTACCGGTATGTCTTTTAGAAAGCCTACGGAATCATTACATCACTTAGATATTAGATTGACGTAAAAGTGTGAAGAAGCTCTAACTGCTTAGAAGCGAGGTATAAATAAGTGAAGGTGTCTTAAAACTGTCATACAGTACTATAAATAAAAAGTCAAACTAAGGCTGGATTTTCATGACTTTATGGACCATATAAACATACTGTATACACATTTTCACAGCTTTGATAGTGAGCAGAGACATTGACAGCAACACTTTGTTCAGATCACACAAACACAACAGTACCCTGAACTATACAGTTATTTATCCAGGGTCACCAGTCTTCACAGGAGACCAAACCTATCATAACACAGCTGCAAGAACAGACCTTTGTACTCAAAGAAAGAAAAAAAAAGGAGGTAAAGAGATGATCCAATTAAAGTTGTATATCATTTGGCTCTCCTCTGTCAGTGTATATTCCTCCAGCTCTATTAGAAGCTAGCTCCTCCCAGGCAGGGCAGTGCAGCTCTGTAATTACACCTCTTCCTCTGACACCCTGCATGATTGTTTTCCTAACACTGTATTACTTCGTTAGTACTTTCCAGAGTGCGTTATTTTTAAACTGTCAGTCTGGCTCGGCTCATCCCCCGATCTGCACTCGTCTGTTTATCATAACAATCATTAATAACTGTCACTTGCCAACATCCATAGAACAAACTCATTGCCTCATTACCATGTTGGAGCGTTTGTTCCGGCACAACGCCTGTGTATCGCTCACAACAGGGCCGAGCCAATTACTTTGCTGAAATGGAATCACATTAATCAAAACTTAACAAGGTGGCAAATTTAAAGATATCACATTGCAAAAGACAGCATAACTAATATGTCACTGTCACAGCTGCTGTTGAGGTATGCGGCAGGCAGGGAGTAAATATATTGCTTTCCAGGGTCTATATGAATTTAGACATTTCATATGATCTAAGAAGTATAAGGGGCTGAATGTACTATACAGAGCTCAGCACATGCTGCCCCATGTGGTGTGCTTGTTTTAAGTGAGGATCTAACATGGAGGGGGTTTGAGTAAGATGGAGAAATTATTGCAAAAGAGAAAAAATATCCATAAAAATCTTTTAAACCAACTTAAAGAAGGAGAGGAGATTAAATCAAAGAACCGGGGGGGAAAGAAAGTATATTATAGGACAAAAGTGGGAGGAGAAAAGGCAAAAAAAGACAAGAGGGTAAAAAAGGAACATAAAAAGAGAAAGGGAAAGAAGGATGGATGGTGGAGCAGTGAAGTAGAAACCAGGAGACGAAGAGGAAAAAAAAAAAGAAGGAGAAAGAGGCAGGAGGGAGGGTGCTCCAAGTGTGTCTCTGAGAGCACCAGCAGGCGGCAGTTCATCATGTCTCCCTTCACAGAGACGTTTTCTTTTACACTTTAAATGATGATACTCATCAATCACAGGCTGACAGATGCATCAAGCCAGCTGCAAACATGCAAAGGCCAGCAGTGTGAAACCTGCTGACGCCACCCATCGCTGCATACAGGAGAAATCAGTCAGCCACTCGGCCTCCGACCAGGATTTATCTCCTCCTCCAAACACACTAGCTTGCTTTTCTCTGCAACAAATCTAGAGAAAACTGCTTTCTATTTTAACACAGCTACCTTGCATGGTTTTCGGAGAAACTGACACTAGGATGGCATTTACAGAGCAGAAAACGTAAACCAAAATTATCTCTAAATTAAAGCATTTTGACTAAATCCATTAGGGTTAGTACACCTTATTAGATAAAAGTGTCTAGAGGAAGTGTATGCCAGTTGATTTTGGGATTAAATCTGAAACTACGGTACTACAGAAACAGGTGTTGATCATATAGCTACAATAAGTAGTTTAGAAGATATAAAAATCACAACTTAAACTTAGATTTTAATTGAAAATGCGGCAAAAGATTATTGGCGATTAGAATCATTGGTAATACTCTTTAGAATAGTTCCTTTTTGAAAAACTGAATACATTTTCCACTGAATCTCTCATTAATAATTATCATAATATAACATAATTTTACATTTGACTACTACAGTGCTTTTAAATAAAATTGTAAGACACTATAGGAATCAAACAAAAGGCTAAAATTAGAACACTTAAGTGCAGTTCTGGCAGTGGAAGTTGATGCTAAGTGAAGCAGGATCCAAGCTGGTTATTTTTGCTACACTTAACCATTTAAAAATAAAGTCAGAGGGAGCACAGAAGGTGTTTGAAGCCAGAGACAAAACCATATTTCCTATGGAGGCATGGTCCTAGATATAGAGACCAAGATCGGACAACTAATAACAGTGCTGCAATTCCTCATGTGCACCTCCAGGCACAGTTTGGATCGGTTGAGAGGTGTCAACCTATTCCATACATGTTTGGCCAATATCTTAATCCTTTTAAACCCTAATTTATTAGTAACAGAGGAATGATCTTTGCATCATTTTCAAAAAAAAAAAAAAAAAAAGTGCTTTATGAGAATGCAAAAAAATAAGTTTTTTTAGAGAACAATTTGTATTTTGCATGGCTTTAAAGTTGGGCATAATAATAGAAATCATTCTGCTGTAAAATTTGTTCCTTTTAAATTTTTATGTTTGATTATTATTATTATAGCTATTTTTATTAAATAAGCCTGAAAAAAATAAAATAAATAGAGCTTTGAAAATTCAAACTAAAAATCAAACGGTCAGTTCAGAAAAATCTGACTTTTAATAAACCCTTATAAAAACTGTTAAGCTTTAAAAGTTTTTGCCTTTGAAATCATCCTGTTAAGATTTCTCAGTTCTCTCACTCATGCCACAAATTCCCCCTGCTCAGGTCAGACTTGTGTTTTCTCTTCGTCAATAATAGTTTCCCTTTGTTTTGCACGTCTCATATTAAGTAATACAAAACAGATACCAGGAGATTTTTTTTTCCTAGCACAAACACAATCTTGGTCACAGCAACAGTCTGTGTACATGCTGGCCATTTGATTTTGGTTTTGTAATGAGAAATCCAAATTTGGAAAAAAAACTATTTCAGAATAAAATAAAAAATGAAAAAAATTAGCCAATTTTTTCTTGTTTTCTTTTAAGTTCACAAAAAAGACATCCATTTTTTATTTACTATACAGAACTATAGAGTGGGGACTATAAAATGGACTTTATTGTGAACTCAGACAGATGATCACTACTTTTCATGCCCCGTTGGTCAAAACGCCGCCTCCCTGCACAGTGCCTGCCCCATCTTTGTTATTTGTTACAACAAATCCCATGATGCTTTGCGAGGAGAGCTCTTGCAAAGCAATCTAGGATATATCTGCTTGTCTAATGACCATCAATGATGACTACTTTTTAAGATGCATTATGGGAAATTTAGAGTCCACCACTTTTTTATCCACAGGGGTAACCAATTAAAAATCAGTGGGTTCCAAATAAAGAAAATCATTAACCAATAAAGGTCCGGAGACATTTTTATTTATAATCCGTTACTTTAAACGGAATTTAACACTGAAAAAAATAAGGTTTTTATGCATCCATGTTATAGATTGACCTTAAAAAAAAACAATTATAAAAAAATATATAGAATTTTTTTCCATTTTAAAATCTAAAGTGTTTTATGAATTGAGAACAACTATTGTCCACATTGATATATAGACAATTTCCAGATTCACATATTTATAAAACACCTGAACTGACCTTTTCTTTCTCTCTTTTTTATGACTTAATAAGAGAAGTGGGCTTTACGCTGCAGTACAAGGCTTTTAACCTAGGTTTGAATGGCAACAAAGCCATTCTAAAGCTCATTCGTGCTCATTCGGGAGCCTGAAAATTTATTTTATTTTATGTTCATGGTGGAGAATCTTGCTTTACAGCTGGTGGTTGAGCCAAACATACTCAAATTGTACAGGGTCCTCTCTGAGCATGCAAATGCACTTTTCTGTCACCAGTTCATCGTGATTCTTCCAGTACTCCACACTTTCTTTTACGTTTTCTCATCATCGTTACCCAGGGCCTGGCTTGCCACAGGTTTGCCTGCTATGAGTAGCTAGCGGCAACATCCCTGACTGACACAGCTCATTGGCTAATATGGATCACGTATACCCTGGTCCTGGAGGGCTGACCGTACAAACAGGAGAAGCGGCGCAGGTGAAATTAGACACTGCTGTCGGACAAAATGAGGTCATTTATAAATGTTTTGAATCAGGTTGGGTCCTGATTAGCTAGCAGGTGGGTCCAGATCCGGACTGCAGATGTTCAGAGACTCATCTAAAAAGGCTAAAAAGTAGGGGTGTAAATAATAATCGTTTTGTATCGATGCATTGATCCAAAAGCCGACGATCCGATGCATCGACACGTCCGCAAGATAATCGATTCATGTTTTTTTTTTCCTCCGGTCTATTTTTATCCATTCGCTCCTGGGCATAATTCTCCCTCCCGTACTGCTAAACCTATTTTGCCCTCCTACCTCGCTTCCTGGTTATACTCTTACAGCAGTGTGTTGCAGTAAGCTTTCACACAGACATTTTTAAATTATGCTCAGTAATGAAGCGTGGTCTGAGCTACACACTGTGGGTCTAGATACGGCCGAGGCGGTGAGGAAGTGGGGACGAGTTTAGTCCGACGACGGAGGGACATGAGGGCCAAAAAGAGCGGAGATCCAGCTGGAAAAAGGGTCCCAGCGTTCTCGTGCACCTCGCTCTTCTAGCGGGTCAAACTTCACGAGTTGTTTTCCGCAATTTCGGTCATAAAAACAAAACAAGCCGGCCTCCTGTCTGCTGCACTGTTTGCGGTCAGCTACAATCTGGGAGAGGTGTCTCAAGGGGGCGGTGACGTCGACACTCTGGAGCCTTCTTCTTCTTCTTTTTTTTAATGGCGGTTGGCAAACAACTTATAGGTGCATTACCGCCACCTTCCAGAATGGAGTATGGACCAGACAAACTATTATATTCTCCCTAAAATACCCGTTCTTCTTAGAAAATTAAAAATACTCCCAAAAACTACATCCCCAGATGACCTTTGAAACAATTCCCTTATATCTAGTTTATTTTTATTCCTGTCTAACTCTCTACGCAACATCTCTCTTTCCTGAGTATATTTATTACATTCTAAAAAAATATGTTGGACAGTTTCTCTGGAGCCGAGGTATTGCATTGAACTCATTACACTGATATTGTGCAGTATTTTTGCAGTATTTTTTGATGCAACTTTTCTACTTCTGTTATTTGCTGTTTTTTCTAAAGAAAATGCATAATGATATTACAGCTTTCATTGATTTATTTCAAACTTGAAACTTTGTTTAGCCTGTAAGGTGTAAAAAAAAAAAAAATTATTAAAAAAAAATGTAACCGATTAATCGATTAATCGAATCGAATCGAATCATGGTGTATTCTTGAGTATCGAAAATAATCGAATCGTTGGGTCAGGAAATCGATACTGAATCGAATCGCCATGATGGATGTGATTTACATCCCTACTAAAAAGCTATATAGTTTTCTGAATCAGCCAAAATAAAAACTAAAATTTAAAAAACACATTTAGGCTTTTTTTCCTCCTGATTCATTTCCCCTCCCCGCCCCTCTATGTTTTATTTTGGTAGTGACATAGAAGTGTTCATGACAACAACATACAGAGTTATTACTGCGAGTTAGATTATTCCTGTTACTTATTCCTGGTCTAGAGCGGTACTGTTTACAAGTTAGCTGGTGTTTGGGCTCCTTTGTCACGCCTTTTGCTTGAAGAGCGGTTTACTGCCAAAATATTGTATGTACAGCAATAACAACAATTGAACTTTATTGATCTCACACTAGAGAAATGTATCTCTGTATTTGACCCATCTTCTTTAGGAGCAGAGGGCTGCCATTTTGCGGTGCCGAGGAAGCAGTGTGGGGTTAAGAGTCTTGCTCAGGGACCCAGAGTGCAGGCTGGGGGGATTGAACCGGGTACATGCAACCGTCTTAGAGCACAAGTGCACTGCCCTTACCTACTAGGCCAACAGGGAGGGAGATTTATCTGGTGGTCCAGGGATGCAATTGTATGATTATGTTTTATTATTGTACTACATCCATGGTAGTGTGGTCGCTTTGTATTTCTTTCTTAAAGTTGAAAATATAGAGACAGTTTGTCTTCAGATTTTGGATTTCCCATTTCATAACCAAAATGGAATGTCCAGCATACACACAAACCAATTAGCTCAGTCAAAACAAAAGTAATCAGTTAAACCATCCCGTAATGTTACAGGACGGCTCCCTATTGGTGGTAAAAAGCTTGCACTGTGCTCTTCTATTTAAAGGCTGAACGCTGCTGTCAGCTCTACTACTTTGACTGTAGCTTTATTCTGCACTGCTAGCTGTTGCTTATGCCCATGAAGTTTTCTACACAGTCATAGTAGTAAAGGTCTTCACTCCACAATCTTTTCTTTATTCACCAGGTGCTACAATCTGAGATATTATCGGAAATAGCTTAGCCAAGGACAGGTCATCCAAAACAGGGGCGTTTGGTCACCTTATTATGGTCACTCATTTTGTAGCCAAAACCTATTACTTTGCAGCTTAGCCCGATGTTGAGCACATCCTACAATTGCAGCCAATGTCTATGATGGATGTCATTAATGTAGCCAATGTATTGCAGATCAAACTGTTCAGCTTGAAAGAGCTGTGCACTGAAAATCAGTTAGTGACAAATGCTTTAACTATAAACTGTAAGTATATCACAATATATATAAATTGACTTTATGAATTATCATCCAGCCCTATTGTATAATAAACTGGAGGATTCCAATCTATTGGGAAAACTGTGCAACTTTGATATATTCTTGAAAGTTATTTTAATGTTACCATAAACACACTTGTGTAGCACCTTTATAGCTTCCCTGCGACATACTGACAGAAATAAGAAATAGGAAATGTTTTGCACAAGGACCAAACAAATGAGCCGGACAGAGCGGCAATTTAAACTGGAGACCCACCAGTTTCAGGACAGAGTCCTACATCCTGAGCCACTTTTGTCAACTTTGTTTTACTTTTCTTCCAGTGGGTAGGAGAAAACATGTTTTTAGAACTTGTCCCCTCAAAACTGAATTGAACTGGCAAAAATCTAAATATCTCTGAAACTAGCATCTATTGGAAATATCTGAGAAGTTATTCTTCATTCTGAGAAGTTATTTTTCATTCTTACTGTTATGTGAGTTATGCTAAAATTTAGGGCACTAACATTTTTGAAATGAGTTGTGTAATCTAACTCATTTCGCCATGAATCATTACCCTGAAGACTTGGTTACTTTATCTGGTATTTAACAAGACAAAAGGCAGCCTTTAGTAGCAGAGGTTATGCATACACTGCTCATTCACACTACTGGTCCTCGGTTACTCCCCCCAGCCATCCTTCACTTTCCACTCATCCTCCCTTTTATTTAGCATTCTTAGTAATGGTTCATTTCTATCACTTAGACAGAGTGAGGGGAGGGGTGTGGGCTCTGAACATAGCCAAGCAGATGGATGTGAATTCAAAGTTTCCTGATCTTTAGCAGAAGTTATGGAGGGTTATCTTTGGCTGTATATCTCGGTCCTGGCAGCTCTCCCTTGGTGATGAAGGATTAAGCAGCACAGCTGTCTCTTCCCAGAATGATGCAGTGCAGTGCTCCCCAACACGACAGCATCACTTAATCTTAATGTCCGCTTCTCCAGCGCAGACGCACAGGACAAAGCCAATCAGCATCACATGCCACGGGGATGGACCCTGCTGCCTGGCCCGGGAGTCTCTCACCCTCACAGGCCGATTAATCAACTTCAGACAGCCCAGTTCAATCCCAACTAGCTCCTGCTGCACTGAACTGCTCACTCTCCCTCTTCCACACAGACAAATATACACACTCTTTGTTGTGATGTATAGAGCATGGAGGGCTACTGTGAAAGAACACTTATCGGATTGCATTTCACGTTATGCATGTCTTCTTGTTAGACTGAGAGGGGTAGTGAGCATAGAAAAAGTCTGCACAGAGGGGTATGGGGAGGCACACCTGTCACAGGCCACCTATTTGGAAAGAGATCTATGTGTAGGGGCTTCAAGTGTAATGACCCGTTCTCATTAGGATAAAAATGATTCCCTGGGAGGTCCTGTGTACAAATGTAACCCAATATGATAAAATAACAATAGAAGATGCATTCATGAACATCACTGTAAAGAGACATTTTGTAAGTTTCTACTGAAACATATCCTTAAAATAGCCAACTTATTTAAGCCTTTACAACTAAAACATAATCTGATCTGATGCATCTATAAGCCTGTCGCCTATTTTTCCTGAATGTACTTTGGGTCGGAAGTTCCATCGCTGTTCTGCAGACATGACGTCAAGTAATTTTATTAAATGGGTCTAACCTAGCAAACAATTGAAGTGTTATAATCAAGATGGATTTTGTAGAAACTCAGACACAATTGGCAACTCCACATAATGTGAAAAAAGTTAAATAAAAAAATCTTATCATGTACAAGCACGGACAAATAGAACAAGCAGAAGAGTAGTCTTCTTCTGTGTTTTGGTCACAGTTGGCAGTATCATTGAAAAAAATCTGTAATGCCTCTTAAAGTTCTACATCTATTTATAATAAACATTCCTTACCAGGCTTGCTCCCCTCAGACATCAGTCATTATTTATTATTCCAACAGAAACCTCAGACGATGTCTTTATTGATTTATTGACCTTATTGATCTCACAGTGGAGAAATTTACTTGTTACATCAGCCAAAATAGTCAGAGAAGAAGAATATTCCAAAGGAAGAAAAGGTGCATGGGATATACTATATACAGGTGCATCCGCTTATGACATGTTTTTTTTTTTTTTCTTGAGCGCATTCTCTGTGTTTATTCACTTAATGTTCTAAGGTGGGTAAACAAACATAAATACTAATAAAAAGTACAAAATTTTGAAGGATCAAAATCTAAATGTTTCAATGAGTAAACAAACCAATCAGAATCAGAGAATCAGAATCAGAACTACATCAATAATCCCAGAGGGAAATTACTCTTGTTACATGCTCCAGTTACAGTTTTTATATATGTGTATA